>NC_087220.1:40832895-40845395 GCF_015104395.2 Macrobrachium nipponense | reverse complement strand
CTTTCCTCCCCATTTCCAATACTGTCAATTTTTCCCGTCCCTCCTTTCTTCTCGTCATTTCATGTAAATGAGAATATACCAACGGAGGAGGAATAGAAGAAGAAAAAAAACCATAGCCTTACAATATGCATGCATATCTTGATAACATTTCTCTCCCGACATCGCCATAAGAAAATGATGGGGTTTTTCTTTCACGGAATAGAATGAATGGTGCAAGACAACCTGAGAACTGGGAGGGACAGAAGAAGAAGAAGAAAAAGAAGAAGGAGAAGAAACAGCACAAACACACATATACATACATATAAATTAATAGATAGTTGACCTATGTTTCTGACAAGAGATCAGGCTCAAGTAAGTGTCCAGCGTCGAAAACCACAGTTATTGCGACGCCAGTCAGCGTAAATCGGCAAAATTATGCGTGCACGAAACAAGACGTCGAACCTCAGATGATCAGAAATAAAATGAATATGGAGGAGGAGGAGGAGGAGGAGGAGGAGGAAGGATAAAAATTCAGGTATAATTTGACGAGCGACCAGATTTGCGTCTGTGAAAGACAACTTGGCGAAATGGACAGGAAGGACGGAAGAGAGAGATAGAGAGAAGAGGAGCAAGCAAGAGGAAGAATAAGGAGGAGGAGGAAGAAGAGTAAGGTAGGAGGAGGAAAAGAAAGAGGGACAGGAGGAGGGCGATCTATACCCTATTGACGAGAGACGATCCGATGAGTGTTTTTCTCCCGCGGAAAGAGGATCCTGTCGTCCTTTTGTAGGCTCCTTTTTTTCCGGCGGCCGTCTTTTGTAGCCGTTTGCATTCATAAGATGCTCGCATGCAGGCTTGTCTGTCGAACAAAGGTCCGCGTCCGTGGGTCTAACAATGCAAATGAAAAGAATAGATCTGTGCATGGACATTGCTGAGAGAGAGAGAGAGAGAGAGAGAGAGAGAGAGAGAGAGAGAGAGAGAGAGAGAGGCGTGGGGCTCCAGGGAGAATGTAACCCTCTGAAAAATATCTCTGAATCGAGGACTTCTTCTACGTTGTCAAGGGAACATTACCCCTATGTCTCATTAATAGCAACAATGAAGCTCCCTTCCTCTCAAAATGAAGATGTAAGCAGCCATCCCCCTAGCCTCCCCCAACAAAAAAAGGATATTCAAGAGAAATTCCCTTAAAAACCGTAATAAAAAAATTGTTTTCATTAAAAAAAAAACCTCAAGGACAATACCCTTAAAATTCAGACAAAACTTTCATTTTGATTTTCCTCACTGCCCTCTGAGTAGACAAACAACTTTCATTTTGATTTTCCTCCCTGCCCTCTGAGTAGACAAACAAAATTCCTTTCATCAAGAAAATTTTCTTTCGAAGGTTTAGTGTTAAACTTGTTACGAAGAGTCACTCTTCATGAAGAAGACTTCCGTCGTTCGGAGAGAAAATTCACTTGAACAGAGAAGTGAATTATAAGTCTACTTATTGATGAACTGAAAATAGGCATAATACGCACTTTGTATGTTTAGGACTTCAGGAGAACCAGCATAAATGCAACAAATATATTTCAAGTTTGTGACTTCATTCTAAAAATGGAATCTTTCCTAGACAGAGACCCCCAAGAGTTTGGGGGGTCTTTACCTAGGACAAATATTTCTTGGAAGTCATTATATTCATCATATTTACAGTATTTTTGCGTTTTACGGTCATCCCCAACGGGATTGTGCTAAACGCGCCGCAAAGGTGGATCCATACCGGGGTTAAAACTAGGGGTCACCATCTAGGAAAGATCCTCAAAATGAATGAATGAATGAATATAAAATGAATATAAAACAAAAATATGGATACCACGAAATAGTTTTGTACAAGTTACCTAAAACCTTTACAATAAAAAAAAAGAAAAAAAAAAGACAGACACATTCCCTCCAATTATAATTTGAAGGCTTGAATCGACGAAATCCCTTAATACTGTCACTTCTAATACACTGCATGTCTCATTAGCAAAATATTTTACGAAACACTGAAAATTACTATTTTCAAATGAAAGAAATCGGTAACAAAGACTATCCTTTGTAATATTCTCCATTAAACAAATATATTTAGATATAAAAAATTCATTCCTCTTGAAAAAAAAAATCCTCTTGAATAGACAAGTCATCTTCTGGATAAACAATTTAGCCAGACTTCCCAACTCTAAGAACAGCGTTGCAAGGAGTTAACTTTCCAAGTAATTCCGAGTTATGAAGTCATTCCAACTCGCTAAGTGTCGGTAATGACTTACCTACTATAAGCTAATACTATTGCCCCTCTGGGGGTTGAAGGGGGGGGGGGACGATATAGCCTTGGGTGATGAGGTTATTAATAAGCTCCAGTTTGTATCTGAGTTTAGCGTTCGATACTGGAAGGGACTGGTATCAACAGCAGCCTAACAAAGGATTGGTTTAGACAAAGATTAGCTATTGTAACAAAGGATTGGTTTAGACAAAAAAATAACTGCTGTAACAAAGGATTGATTTAGACAAAAATTAACTATCATAACGAAGGATTGGTTTAAACAAAAATTAACTATTGCAACGAAGGATTGGTTTAGGCAAAAATTAACTATTGTATCAAAAATTAAATGTTGTAACAAAGGATTGGCTTAGACAAAATTTAACTATTGTAACGAAGGATTGGTTTAGAAAAAAATTAACTGTAGTAACAAAGGATTGGTTTAAACAAAAGTTAACTGTTGTAACGAAGGATTGGTTTAGACAAAAATGAACTACTGTAACAAAAGATTAGTTAAGACAAAAATTAACTGTCGTAATGAAGAATTGGTTTAGACAAAAATTAACTGTTGTAACGAAGGATTGGTTTGAACAAAAAATAACTATTGTAACAAAGGATTGGTTTAGACAAAAATTAACTATTGTACCAAATGATTAGTTTAGACAAAAATTAAATATTGTAACAAAGAATTGGTCTAGACAAAAATTAACTATTGTATCAAGGGATTGGCTTAGACAAAAATGAACTATTTTGACGAAGGATTAGTTTAGAGAAAAATTAACTGTATTAACGGATTGGTTTAGACAAAAATTGACTGTTGTAACGAAGGAATGGTTTAGACAAAAATAGTTGAGTTTAGACAAAAATTAAGTATTGTAATGAAAGATTGGTAACAATAGTTAATTTTTAGACACAAATTAACTATTGTAACCAGGAAAATAGTTAATTTTTGTCTAAACCATTAACTATTGTAATGGTTTAGACAAAAATTAACTATTTAACTATCCTTCGTTACAATAGTTAATTTTTGTCTAAACCATTAACTATTGTAATGGTTTAGATAAAAATTAACTATTGTAACAAAGGATAGTTAAATAGTTAAATAGACAAAAATTAACTGTTGTAACGAAGGATTGGTTTAGACAAAAATTAACTGTTGTTACAAAGGATTGGTTTAGTCAAAAATTAACTGTTGCAACGAAGGATTGGTTTAGACAAAATTTAACTGTTACAACGAAGGATTATTCTAGACAAAAATTAACTGTTACAACGAAGTGTTAGTTTAGACAAAAATTAACTGTTGTAATGAAGAATTAGTTTAGACAAAAATTAACTGTTATAACGAAGGATTGGTTTAGACAAAAACTAAATGTTATAACGAAGGATCAGTTTAGACAAAAATTAACTGTTATAACGAAGGATTATTTTAGACAAAAATAAACTGTTATAACGAAGGATTAGTTTAGACAAAAATTAACTGTTGTAACGAAGGATTGGTTTAGACAAAAATTAACTGTTGTAATGAAGGATTGGTTTAGACAAAAATTAACTGTTGTAATGAAGGATTGGTTTCGACAAAAATAAACTGTTGTAATGAAGGTTAGTTTAGACAAAAAATAACTGTTATAACGAAGGATTGGTTTAGACAAAAATTAACTATTGTAATGAAGGATTGGTTTAGACAAAAATTAACTGTTGTAATGAAGGATTGGTTTAGACAAAAATTAACTGTTGTAATGAAGGATTGGTTTAGACAAAAATTAACTGTTGTAATGAAGGATTAGTTTAGACAAAAAATTAACTGTTATAACGAAGGATTGGTTTAGACAAAAATTAACTATTGTAATGAAGGATTGGTTTAGACAAAAATTAACTGTTGTAATGAAGGATTGGTTTAGGCAAAAATTAACTGTTGTAACGAAGGATTGGTTTAGACAAAAATTAACTGTTGTAATGAAGGATTAGTTTAGACAAAAAATTAACTGTTATAATGAAGGATTGGTTTAGACAAAAATTAACTGTTGTAATGAAGGATTGGTTTAGACAAAAATTAACTGTAGTAATGAAGGATTGGTTTAGAAAAAAATTAACTGTTGTAATGAAGGATTGGTTTAGACAAAAATTAACTGTTGTAATGAAGGATTGGTTTAGACAAAAATTAACTGTTGTAATGAAGGATTGGTTTAGACAAAAATTAACTGTTGTAATGAAGGATTGGTTTAGACAAAAATTAACAGTTGTAATGAAGGATGGTTAGACAAAAATTAACTGTTGTAATGAAGGATTAATTTAGACAAAAAAATTAACTGTTATAACGAAGGATTGATTTAGACAAAAATTAACTATTGTAATGAAGGATTGGTTTAGACAAAAATTAACTGTTGTAATGAAGGATTGGTTTAGACAAAAATTAACTGTTGTAATGAAGGATTGGTTTAGACAAAAATTAACTGTTGTAATGAAGGATTGGTTTAGACAAAAATTAACTGTTGTAATGAAGGATTGGTTAGACACCAATAACTGTTGTAATGAAGGATTGGTTTGGTTTAGACAAAAATTAACTGTTGTAATGAAGGATTGGTTTAGACAAAAACTAACTGTAGTAATGAAGGATTGGTTTAGACAAAAATTAACTGTTGTAATGAAGGATTGGTTTAGACAAAAATTAACTGTTGTAATGAAGGATTGGTTTAGACAAAAACTAACTGTAGTAATGAAGGATTGGTTTAGACAAAAATTAACTGTTGTAATGAAGGATTGGTTTAGACAAAAATTAACTGTTGTAATGAAGGTTTGGATTAGACAAAAATTAACTGTAGTAATGAAGGACTGGTTTGGATAAAAATTAACCGGTGTAACCTTGATTGCCTCAGATAAAAATGATCTGGCGTAACCTTGATTGCTTTAGATAAAAATTAATTGGCGTAACAAACGATTGTTGTAGATAAAATTTAAGTGACGTAACAAAGGATTGCTTAAGATAGAAAATGAACAAGCTTAACAAAAAAGGACTGGTTAGATAAAAATTCACTGCCGTAACCTTGATTGCTTTAGATAAAAATTAGCTGTCGTAACCTTGATTGCTTTATATAAAGATTAACTGGCGTAACAAAGGATTGCTGTAGATAAAATTTAACTGACGTAACAAAGGATTGCTTAATATGAAAAAAATTACCTGGCTTAACAAAGGACTGGTTAGATAAAAAATTAACTAGCGTAACCTTGATTGCTTTAGATGAAAATGGACAGGCGTAACAAAGGATTGCTGTAGATTAAATTTAACTGGCGTAACAAAGGATTGCTTTAGATAAAATTTAACTAGCGTAACAAAGGATTGCTCTAGACAAAATTTAACTACCGTAACAAGGATTGCTTTAGGTAAAATTTAACTGGAGTAACAAGGATAAGCTTTAGAAAAATTAACTACCGCAACAAAGGACTGCTTTAGACAAAACTCAACTGGCGTAACAAAGGACTATAACTGGGTGCTGCTAATCAACCTAAGGGTGACTGACCGATAGGATAAGACTTATCTGGCGTCACAACTGCAAAGGGAACGTTCCGAAGTGATGATAATATAGATAATAAGCAAAGCATACAGATTCTCTTGAATCTTAATTTACTAGATACCGAATATATCAATGTATATCTTAACTCCCTACAAATATGTAAAGATAGAAAATAAAAATAAAAAGGCGAAAATGGCGGCAAAATTACGGCAATGAAAAAAAGGGAAAAATCACTGACAAGAAAAGAAAGGCATAACAGAAGAAAGTCAGTGAAGCAAGAAAAGAAATAAAAATTGCCAAACGCTCTCCTCCAAGGAGGGAGAATCATTTGCCTCGAACAGACAACAGTATTCGAACTTCAAATGAACCCCAAAAGCGAAGGCTGGAGACGCAAAGAGGATTACGGGTGTCGAAAGGGGGTTCGAAGCTTCTGGGAAGGGATTCGGAATCTTAATGGAGCACTCATATACCCCGTTCGTTTTGAGGGAAGGCTTCTTTTTTCATACTTTCTTTTTTATGTTTTCTTTCGTTCCATTCCTTTTTTTTATTTTATCTATTTGTTTTATTTATTTATTTATTTATGTTTGCATGGACGTTCTTGCGAGGTCCTCTTGGTGTCAAAAGTACAATAGCCGTCATATCTGCCTTATCTTTGCTGACAATTGTTAGAATGACACATGAATTTTTATTATACGTTTTATGCTAAAATTTACGTCATAGTCATCACCATCCTCATTTTATAATAATAAGAAGAATCAATATAATAATTTTTACAATAACAACTTGAATATATAGCCGTTTGAGGTAACACACAAATGCCATTTAAATATAACACTCCTTCGCACACATACATACATACACACACACTACATACATACATACAGTACATATATATATCATATATATATATATATATATAATATATATATATATATATATATCTATATATTACATATAAAGCTGGCGGTCGCCCTATGTGGTATGTATGTGTGTACAATCACTACAGACGGCGAAACTACTGGACCGAATTGAACCAAAGTCGGACAATTATATGTAGATTATATAGGGAATTGTTATCGGTGCCGTTTTGATCCGGCTATCCAGCCATGCTAACTTCTTTATTATTTTCGTAGACAAAACAAAGACAGAATTATTCTGATAGAACTTTTCACGAGGATTCCAGATATGCTCTTACTTTTCTTCTACGATGAAAAACAAGGATGATATTACGGTTCAAACAATGCCGGACTACGGTTGCCCATCGATAGGCCGCCGGCTAGTATACATGGGTGTGCGTGTCTTGTGTAAATGAACGATGCAAGAAAAACAATATGGGAATAAGGGAAACGGCGGAAACAACGTGATGGTGCAGAACGGTAACTAAAAAAAAAAAAAAAAAAATCTGATCCCATGAAAAAAAACAAGGAGCAAACAACAAATATATTCCAAATGGAAGATTGGAAATGCAAAGAGGATTAGATTTAGTACGTTTACACGGTGCTGGGCACATTCAAGATTTTCCTTTTGGGACCCCTCACGACTTAAGTTCCATTCAATTTTCCTCAACAGTTGGTATGTAGATCACCAAGGTCTAAAGCCTACTTACATTCTGAACTGCGAGACAGTCTAGGCAGCGATCCTGGACTGCCGAATAAACTACTATGAGATTCAGGGCTTCTGTAACACGGTTTTTTGGCAATAACTTTTTATCTATGCATTTCATAGATATAACGCTTATTCAGAATACACATTATATCTACACATAAGTTTTGACTGTATTCTGCATTACGTAGGTTGAATAAATTTGGTACTTATAATGTAAAAGTGACTTTTTTTGAAGACAGGCCAACTTACTCGGAGACAAGGTTTCGAACGCACTCGTTACGTAACTTATGACAGCATTTCTTCCCTCTTTCTCGATGGATGATTGGCTATGCGTAACGAAGGCTATACCTCTGGCAACAATGACATAAAAATTTAAATACAAGCAAAGCAGTACACCTTTATGAACTCTGAATCATCTCCACTGATAATTGTCATAATGAACAAACCAACAAAATATGTTAATAAATACAAAAACACTTTGATTATTAGTCTAACTCCCAAAATAAGTGTCCTAAGAAATTATAATCTACTTTATAGTTCACAATCAGATTGACAAGATGTAGGGAATAGTTGGTAATTTTCAAAGACATAGTAGACAAGCTTGATTTGATAACTGCTGTATCCAATCAAGCAAGTTTTATTTATCGGCTATCTACCCCCTATTTACTAAAAAAAAAAAAAAAAAAAAAATAGCCGGTAACGTATTTTGGCTTTAAACCTTCACCAATTATTATCGTCAGAATGATGACTTCATGAGGCTCCACCCACTTTGGCCTTGTTGTATTCAGGATAACACTGAAGGCTATCATGGCCATTGTTGTATTAGAAAATCTAACTTCTGGCTATAAAAACTCATTTCTCCGAGTAGCTCAAGGTATCAGCATTTGGGCCTATGTTTTAATTCATGTATATTGCTGCTATTACTAATTTTGCGGCACTACTGCTACAGTAGTATTACTACGCGAGCACAGATACCCCACCCACATCTATGTATCGTTCCGCCATTCATAAAGTCTTTATATCCAACATGGTCGTACAGACTAAAGAAGAAGAAAAAAAATTATTTCGGATGATCCGTTGGTCTGCTGGAGATTTTAGCACATATAAGCGTGTATTTACTTAGGATAAAAATCTTATTTTAACAAAAATAGTTATATAAAGACTGTTTACATACAATCTCTCTCTTTCTCTTTCTCTTGGTGGCATGGTGAATAGTTAATGGAAATGTTCAAAATCCTGAATGACATTACAATAGAATTATTAAATCACGTTACGCTAAATACAAATCAGACCATAAACATTGGATTTAAACTAGAAACTGAATAATTACATATTCAGGCTATAGTAAGTATGACCATGGGCTTTCTCTTGACTGTATAAAGTTGCAAGTCGTAAGACAAATGCAGTTTTGCAACCACAGGGACAATTCCAAATCCTGTTAGCAATTCTTGACTACTGTGGGTTTCAGAGCCGATGGAATAAGGTGAATGGGTTTCTGTCTGGTGGATGGGCGGGGCAACATTTCGTAAAACGATGTTTACCTTGCTTACGTAACGAATGTTTTTCGACTCTTGGCTCGCAATCATTGGCCATGGCGTCGGCTAGATCATTTTTACTCTATAAAAATTAAAACTATCGGGTTTAGGTTATTGATAATGCTGACAAAATTTGTGTGTGGTTGTAAAATATACTTATGTCAACTTTCAGCTACATCCGATGCTTTGATAAGGAGCAAAGTCCAAAAAACCGTGTTACAGAGGCCCTGAATCTCATAGTAGTAGCGTTGAGTGGCGGAACTGAACGAATGTGACGTCAGTCCTTAATCCAAACAAGTCTAATTCCTCTTCTTTACCTTTGTTTCTTAGAGAGCAAGACCGAAACATGCTCGGCTCTTCACCATTATACTTACGCGCGTTTATCAAGGGTCTCAGTGTAGACATTTTGGGACTATCGGTCCAGCCAGCGTGGCAATTTGGGGCGTGCAAACGCCGATTTTACACGTCTTAATGGAGCATTCGAATACCCAGTCTGATTTCGAGGACATTTTTCTTCTTCCTTTCTTCTCTTGCAAGACATTCACGGGAAATCTTGTTGCTATATCTAAGTTGAAATGGGAATCATTTGTCATCTCTTTCCTTACATGTGTCCCATTGTATAATATAAAACTGACGAGTGACTAAAAATAATAATAATGGCGAGAATATTAGGTAATGATTTCATACTGGCATTATCATCTTTATGATAAAATCTTCGATTAGGATTTTTAGAGTAACACAAGGTAACCGTTTAAGACCTATCACTAGTAAACGCTAAATAGTAATAACTCTTTTCATGGTCATGAGTTTGATTACCATTACTATTACTTATATTATTAGAAATTTCCCATCAACAACAAGTTTCCCATATCCTTTGAAGCTAGATTCGTGTATCTTATCATTATCTTGATGGTTTTTTTTATCTTTTCCCTGGGTGAAGAGTCCTTAACTAATTTATTTGTTTGGATCTTGATTTAGTTTCTTCAAGCACTGTCCAATGGCTCTACAGAAAACTTCAGCAAACAACCCTCGACTATCCCGTCAACGTATTACCAAAACAACTGACACACAAATAAGGGCATTACGTACATCCTGGATTTGAATTGAATTGAATATAGAATTTAGTCCAAAGGCCAAGCACTGGGACCTAGAAGTCATTCAGCACTGAAACAGATATTGACAGTAAAAGGTTTGAAAGGTGCTCTATGAATCAATTGCTAGGAGAGGGTGGAAAGTAAGATGGGAAAAGATAGAATATGCAAGGAGGTACAGTTAAAGAAACGAAAAGGGTTGCAGTTAGGAGCTGGAAGCACACTGCAAAGAACCTTAAAGTAATGCGGACATGATTCAAAGGTTTATAATCTATTTAAAGAAACAAAACAACACAAAAGACAAACTCTTGAGTCACATGGAAAGTTTGACATAGGATATCTTCCTCCCATTTCCAACCCTGCAAAAAAAAAAAAAAGAATAAAAAAAGCACATCCTGCGGAGGACTCTGGCGGTGTGATATCACCCTTCAATAACCATCGAAGTGCGGAAGGATAACGAGATAGAGGTGAAAGGATACGGACAAGGAAGGGAAGGAATAGAGAGAATATGGATACCCCGAGTAGGGTGACAGAAGTGGAGATGGGAAGAGGATATAGGCGCTGGCACAAGAGAAAATGACAGGAGGAAGGGTATGGAAAATGAGAAAAAAGGAAGCAGAGAAGATGAGAGGAGGTAGAAGTTAAGGACAGGGTGAGAAGAGGTAGCAGGTACAGAGTAAGTATTAATAAGGGGCTGGGGAAGAGAGAGAGAGAGAGAGAGAGAGAGAGAGAGAGAAACAAGGCTGCCGACAGTGGGGAAAGATGCAGTGGACTATGGACAGACAGAGGAAGCGAAAGACTGGGGCGTACGGATGTATGGGGATGTATGGGGGATGGGTGGGGTAGAGGGGCAGGGGAGGGTAGGGGAGAGGTTATGGATAGTAGAGGAATAACTGGGTTTGATATGAGAATACCTGTAATGCCTCTTCCACACAATGGAATTTCATTAAAAGCCTTCCGGTGTCACCTATCTATTTAACCGTTGCTTCCAGCACGCGGTTCCTACTGGCCGCCGGCCTTCCAGGAAGTCTAACTGCTTGAAGGGGGAGACTTCAGTTTGTTTTATGTTGCGGATAGGGATTTATTCTTCCTCTTTTCTGTTGACAAAATGGATTGTCTTCTACTATTCACTTTCTGTAGGGAAAAGGGGACCTGCGTTCTTTTCCCGTTATGAAAAAGATTTTTATTCATCATTTTCTGTCACGAAAAGGGAAGTTTTACCTCTCATATCCTGTTGAAAAAAAAAAAAAAAAAAAAACGGGGATTTCTGCTACATATCATATTTATGCAGTGAAAGGGATTAGATTGGATTTCTGTCGAGAAAAGGAGTTTATTTTCAATTTCTGTTGTGAAAAGGGAGTCTTTCTATCTATTTCCTTTGCGCTCGCAAGTATTTACTCTGTATTCATTTTATTTTCACAAAATGGATTTCATCTATTTATTTTCGCCTGGAAAAATGCCACAATATAATATAGGTTTTATTTCGTTCGGTCCCATTCCCTCTGGATTATGGTCCATCTCTTACCGCAGTATACTATTTATTTGTTATTCACCTAGTTTATAAGGCTATACTATAATTCTCGTTCCCCTCACATTTGAAAAGGAGCTTTTAATTAATACTAATTTTCATTTAATCAAATTAGCAATTTTCATAAATTGTAACCTTTAAATAATTCGCAAAATATCAGCCTTGGAATATTATTTAAAGGTAACTAGACGTATACCCTGTATACATACATACATACATATATACACACACGTATATATATATATATATATATATATATATATATATATTATACATATCTATATACATATATAATATATATATATATATATATATACATATATATATATATATATATATATATCCATATACATATACACTATACTATCTGCAGTATGATCCTTAAACATAAATTCAGGAAAGCCAAAGGACAGTCATTTTGCAGACTGATGATGCACACAGTCATGTGCGAAACGTTTCCACAACCTTTTTTTAAACATCTATGTGTCTTCTTCTGCTTTCCTGAATATATACATATATATATATATATATATATATATATTATATATATATATATATATATATATATATATATCATATAGATATATATATATATATAATATATATATGTATATATATAGATATATATATATATATATATATATATATATATATATATATGTATATATATATATATATATATATATATATTATATATCTATATATATATATATATATATATACACGTGTGCGTGTACTTTGCAAAGTATACGTCTAGTTATATATATGATACATAAGTGTGTGTGGATGTTGTGTATATAAGTAAAAAGAGACATAAGAAAGGAGAAACAATGACAAGAACAAGAACAAGAGAGAGAGAGAGAGAGAGAGAGAGAGAGAGAGAGAGAGAGAGAGAGAGAGAGAGTTAAAAAGTCTCGGAAATTACGACTCGAAAACTGATGAAGTCTTGCGCCATTAATATTTGGTGGCATCAACGTTCCGAGT
>NC_087220.1:40825395-40827895 GCF_015104395.2 Macrobrachium nipponense | reverse complement strand
TATACCAGCGGACCAGCTAAATATATGAATAACTGGTTAATGGGCATGAAGTAGGGAATTTTTTAAAATTAATACTGATAACATTTATTGGCTTAAATTTCCAGGAAGTGCAAAAGTACTGGCAAGATACGGGTGAATGGAGCAGCTGGTTATACGTGTTGCTGCTAATCCATTTGCCTAGGTGTATGAATAAACGAAAACAAGTGATACTGACATACACACCAGGATTACGTTTAACAGTTCTTGACCTTCAATGAAGATAAATGCTAAGGGTGTCTAATTATATGACTATAAAGCCAAAACAGTGGTAATAATAATAATAATAAAACAAGCTCTCGAGGTACAATGAAAAATGCACAACATACAACATATAAGTTATTCATACTTTGCGAGAAAAATGATCAAACCCAGATATTATGGAACATAAATCTCGATTTCCCACATTCTCTATAATCTAAATCTTCTTACTTCACATTTTACGATATTTTGAAGCAGGCGATACCTAGGTTTGTTAGTATGTATATACTGCATATACGCTGTTTGTTTTTACGAAAGTCTTTTTAGCCACTGCCTGTCCTTTGCGAAGATAAGGTACAGAATGGTCTTACTATTTTAGAGTTTTCTAAAATGTTACTGTTTTGAGAATTTTACAGATATTTTGTACGTAATTGTAATGTCTAGAGTATTTTCTTTTTTCAAGGGGTTTATGAATTATAGCAAATTTTGTACATGTTCATGTTCATTGAAATTGATATAATATTACGTCATTTTTATGGATTATGCAGTGCTTGGTTTTAATGTTGGCGTTTGTAATTTTATTCTCGCATTGAGGATACTACTAGGAGTCGTGGAACGCTGGCAAAATAAATGACCCGAGTACGATGCCCAACCCTAAGGTTCCTTCGGTGAGATATATCTTGAGCTGCAGCTCCGTATTATCCTAAGGGACATAATATGTATGTATATATATAATTATGTATATATATATATATATATATTATATTATATATATATATTAATATATATATATTATATATATATATGCAGAAGCTAGGTACTACGTCGTACCTCTAAGTAAATGGAGGTACAATCCACAATAATGTAAAATCCCTCTGAAGTTTCATAAAATATATATTTCTTGTAGAGCGAACTATAGCTTTCGACCATCAGCTGTGGCCTTATTCACTAAAATAGTGAACAAGACCACAGCTATAATTTGCTGTACAAGAAATATATATTTTATAAAACTTCTGAAAGTGTATATATACATATACACTATATATATATAAATAATATATATTATATATATATATATATATATATATATAATATATATTATATATATATATATATAATAGTGTATATGTATATATACACTTTCGGAAGTTTTATAAAATAGTATATCTTGTATATATGTATATATATATATATATATATATAATATATATATATATATATATATATATATATATATACATAATATATATACACACATATATATACACGGCAGAAATAACATTACGTAAGAAATTCTCCTCAAAATAACATGACGAACAGCAGAGATAAGTCTCATATTCTCTCTTTCACAATTCGTCCAAAGGGAGAATCCGTAGATCCTACAGCAGCAGTTCGAGCTACCAGCAGCATTTGGTTTGCCGATGACAGAAGGCATCTCTCCTTGCAATCATGATGCCAATCACACAAAGTTACGTCGTTTCCGACCCATGTCAGCAACGTCCCAGATGCAGGAATTCAGGTATATAAATTCCAGAATTTGATTCCGGAGGAATATTTGTGGTTCTACAACCTGTGTAAGCGAAACAGGGAGCAACGATGTGTGATAGATCTTGGAGAATGTGTCAGATTCATCTACATATACTTGAATATGTATCGCTGAGCTGCCATGGCTCTTACACTACAGGAGGCATTCAGCGCATCTAGTACATATGTAATCAATAATAAATAAATGTTATGCTATTTTTACAGAACAGGTTGAAAAGTCAAAATATAATATCCAAGAGCAAGGTCATGAGTCACAAATCAATGGACGCGTGGCCGGATTCTAGACTTTCCAAAGAAGGTGAGAGAGAGAGAGAGAGAGAGTGGGGTGCGTGGGGTGGAGGGTAAGCTGGCAGTGAATATCATAGGTAAAATCAAAAGATAAACTTTGTTTTACACTCTTGAACACAGGTAACTGTGTAGATAATAAACAAATAAAATGAAAATTGGTTCGTGGTTAGAAACCTTGGTAAATAAAATTGCGAAACGGAAAAGGGGCTATTTATGAATATCAGTGTACAATCTCGTATCTGAAATGGCATCATTCTCTAAATGTGTCAAAATATGGCCACCAAATATCCATTTTTTTTTTATTTCTCTCCCATAAAAAGTCACCATCTTGGGTTTCCCCTCAAAATGCCCTATTTCGCAATCCGTATTCTTTGACCAAAAGGATTCTATGATATTTACATCCCTACGATAACAAATTTAATTAAAACGT
>NC_087220.1:40815395-40817895 GCF_015104395.2 Macrobrachium nipponense | reverse complement strand
AAAAAATTTCCTCTGTAATACCACCCCCTTTCATTATTTAGTTGAAAGAATTTATCAATTGTGTAAAAAGGTTACGGAAACTTTTTTTATCATACTAATATATTGAAGGAAAACAAATAGATGATAAAACAAAAGAGAAAGGAGTGGAGGGGCATAGTTCATAGTAAAATGTAGAAATCGGAAACTTATTCCTAAAGGAGATTTCTTTCTGAAATATCCGTCAGTTAAACAACGTCCATTTATGTTTTTCTTATACAATTCTTAGTATTGCATTGCTTGATTTGCTATCTTGATGATAATAATAATAATAATAATAATAATAATAATATAAAATAATAATAATATAATAATAATAAGAAAAATAATAAAATAAATAATAATAATAATAATAATAATAATAAGAATTTTCTCGTTAAAGAGTAAAAAAAAAAATTCTCACTATTCATAAGCCAATGCACTAACCTAAATGTGCATTTACTTCCTTATTGATATTATTAAGGAAATCGTGTCTTTTTTTCTCTCTCTTTCTTTTCAACCTATTTATCTCCCTACAATTCCTTTCCTTCATAAATGTTAGACTGAGGAGAAACGCTGGGGAGTAGCAATGGCCTGCGATACTGTCGTTGTTGACCAAGGTTCTCTACTTGTTGACTTTGGTCCTAGGGCTATCAGCTCTCTCTCTCTCTCTCTCTCTCTCTCTCTCTCTCTCTCTCTCTCTCTCTCTCTCTCTCTCTCTCTCTCTCTCACGCATGCACATACACACACACACACACACACAAACGCACTGTATGCCATGCCATAATACAAATATTCAAATAAATGGTCACTCTCAAACAAACTACATACAACGGAGAACGATTTCAAAAAAGTTCTTTTAAAAACAACAAATATTAACTGTATAAAACCAATTTACACTGAAAGCCGAGGTCTGTATTCCCTGGACCATATTCTGCACAAGATGTTCTGAGAATATTTTAGAGAATTACTACAGTTTATCAGAAATGCCTATTTGGTTAAAACAAGACAGCAGTCATTTTATTTATTTATTTGTCTATTTTTTGTAAATGAAGCGTTCTTTGTAATCTATGTCTACTGTATGTGTCTTGCTTCAGAATGCCTTCGGGAAAAAGACGGAAATTTTTTCACTCCGTTGTTACACATTCCTGTTTATTATTATATCGCGTGTCCATTCTCCGGCCCGGGACCCCCACATACACACACACGTTTGTGTGTGTGTGTGTGTGTGTGTTAAGTTCCGAAGGCTCTACTGTTGTGGATGCACACATTGCACATTTATACTTAGCTCTGTGTCAAATAAGAAGACTAGAATAGTACACTATTCGCTAATTGACCTAAAATGCATTTCAGTGACACCAAAGAATATCTAGATTAGACAAGGACTAAACAAATGAAGAAAGATATACTTCAGAGAGAGAGAGAGAGAGAGAGAGAGAGAGAGAGAGAGAGAGAGAGAGAGAGAGGTATGCTTTGCTTTTACTGCTTAATGTGCAGATGGCTTTATTTTACATTTTACATAGGAGAGAGAGAGAGAGAGAGGAGAGAGAGAAGAGAGAGAGAGAGAGAGGTATGCTTTGCTTTTACTGCTTAATGTGCAGATGGCTTTATTTTACATTTCTTTCTTCAGGAGAGAGAGAGAGAGAGAGAGAGAGAGAGAGAGAGAGGAGAGATTTTATTGCATTTTATTTCTTGATTTGAGGATGGCTTTATTTAATACTTCTTTCAAGGCAGAGAGAGAGAGAGAGAGAGAGAGAGAGAGAGAGTCCATAACAGAAATAAGTAGAATTTCCACGTCATTGCAAAAACTAGCAATATATTTCTCTTGGAGAACAACATTTCTGTTATTCTGCGCTTCAGCTGTTCCTATTGGAAGGTCATTTTTTTCTGAGGACTCGCTAAGAAATAATACGAAAAATGATAATAAAAAATTTTGTCATATTACTATTTCTAGCCTATATTCGCCAACAACCAAGATCTCCTCCCTCACCAACACATTATTCATATAACCGCCTACAATCGCACCAACAAATTCACAACCTACAACTTGATCACTACCACATCATCATTCCCAACAATATTCTGAAACCTCCACCCTCCCCACCCCTTCCCTTGCGCCCGCCCCCCCACAACCAGCCCTTCCCTTCCCCCAAAAATCTGTACCAGAGGCAAGCAAGCACAGGGAAGAAGGAGGAGCAGGCCTTGAATACCAAATATATAACTTCCCTTTTCCGCCATCTTTGTTGTCGTTTGCCAGGTCATGCTGATAAAGATGGCAGACCCCAACGTACATTAAGAATTTTCAAAGGCAGTTTTCCCGTGTACCGGGAGTGGGAAGGGGGAGGGAGGGGGAGGGGGAGGGGGTTGGGCAGGGCGGCGGGGAAGAGAAGGAGGGAACGGTAGGAGGATAAGTGGTCGGGCAAAATTCGGGAAACGGAGAGAGGAAAAGGAGTAAGGGAAGTGGCTCAGTAAAGGGGGAGAAAGA
>NC_087220.1:40805395-40812895 GCF_015104395.2 Macrobrachium nipponense | reverse complement strand
TTTCTATTGAAAGAAAAGCAAAGTCATGATGAAAATGAAAATGTAATGCTGGTACGCGAAAATATCAAATAACATCAGGGAAACTGTAATCCCGAAAACTCAGTTAATTAAAAAAAAATAAGATATTAATTTTATCTTAAATAAAATAAATTTTTAATTAAAACAAGACCTCATCTACTGTGAAAAAAAAAACAAGAAAACAGCGTCCTTTAGACAATTTGGCTAATAGAAATAAAAAAAAACATTCATTCTAACTTAAATAAAATTACCTACTAAAATAAGACTCAATCTAAAGTGGGAAATAATTAAGAAAAAAATCACTTATTCATCAAATCACAGACAAAAATATTTCATGCAAGAATTATAAAATATTAAAACAAAACAAAAGAAGGGAAAAAAAGGCGTCCCTTACACCAAGTATATTACAATGCAAACCTAATTAACTCCAGGAAATAGAACATCTCTTATTGCCGCTGCAGAACAAGAAAGGGAGAGAGAGAGAGAGAGAGAGAGAGAGAGAGAGAGAGAGAGAGAGAGAGAGAGAGAGAGAGAGAATTACATTTTGGAAAAGTGCCATTTTGAGATGCGACTGTGCAGAAATCCATAAGAATTAATGGTACATTTTCTTGGGTTTCTTTTGTGTGAGTGTTTTTTTCGAGCAAAAACTTATTCTAGATATAATGACGAAGCCATGAGAGAGAGAGAGAGAGAGAGAGAGAGAGAGAGAGAGAGAGACGTGAAACTACTTTGTTCATTGCCTTTTCCATCCCTGTCCTCTTCAGGAATTCCTTCTTGAAGGATTTTCGGAAAGGACGTCAAGGAAGAAGACCTTTTATCAATCACCGAGATGGCCTCAATCTTGCATCAAGATGTTGTCATAAATATCACAAGAAACAGCTGATTTCAATATATATATATATATATATATATATATATATATATATATAATATATATATATATATATAACATATGTATTTCAACTGTAAATACAGCATGATACATCCAGGCATGGAGTCCAAATCAAATTAACCTCACAAATTTCAATGCGTAAAATTTCAGAACCCCGCAAAAGAAAACATCTCCTAAGACACTATACCACTGAATGGTGTTAAGAAAGAAAGAAGATAAAAAAAAAATGACGGCAGCGAAAGGGCTCCATCTAAATCCAAGCCATTTCAATTTCGGCGAAACTCCCACGTCCCCCAAAAGGATCCTTCATGCTGACTTGCATCCAAGGCGATCCTCTCTGCCACAGTTCTTGAATTCGCCGCCGCCAACGCCGCTCCGCAGCACCTAAATCTCGCGGTTTTAAAAGCCCCGTTCATTGGCAACTCATTTACCGAGATGCGAGAAAAATGCACCTCGATTGAGACTGAAAAAAAAAAGGAGACTGCTTTTCAAATGAGCGATATGCAAGGCAAATTCTCCCTGTGTGCAACAGGTAGTCAATGGGTTTTGAATTGGTAAGCGTGGGAACCTGAGGTGATTTCGGCAAAGTGATTTGGAATCGCTTACGAGAGAGAGAGAGAGAGAGAGAGAGAGAGAGAGAGAGAGAGAGAGAGAGAGAAGCTCATTTGAAAGAAATGAGAGGTAGGTAATAGGAAATAAAGAAGAGGTCAGTGATTATAAAAGAAAACAAGCAAGAAAATGCGCCGAAGAGGCCACCGAAAATGGATCTATCTTTCGTAAGTCTTAATATAATGCTGTACGGGCTGCGGTCCATGAAACTTTAACCACGGCCCTGTTGTGCCCTGTCCTATGTCGTTAGTAGACGCACGATTATGGCTAAATTTAACCTCAGATAAAATAAGAACTACAGAGGCTAGAGGGCAGCAATTTAGTATGTATGATGATTGGAGGGTGGATAATTTACATACCAATTTGCAGCCCTCTAGCCTCGGTAGTTTTGAAGATTTGAGGGCGTACAGAAAAAGTGCGGACGGACAGACAAAGCCATCTCAATAGTTTTCTTTTATAGAAAACTAAAAATAATTGAACAAATGAATAGATAAATATATAAAAATATAAGTATATTATTTAAATACAAAGAGAAATAATACATAAGTTGGAAGCAATACCAACTCCTTCCGTCACAAAAAAATATTAAAAAAAAATCTAAATATTTCAATCCTCCGCCTTCCTTACGAAGTCCTGGAACTGGTTCCTTTCAGCCAAAAGAGAGAGTCCTCCAGTGACTGCAAGTTACAAGGCCATCCCCCAAGTTCCGCTGATTAGAAAACTTGAAACAGCGAGAACTCGAAACGTTGGAAAACTTAAAGCATTGGAAACTTGGAAACGTCCCTTCAATGTGACCTTTTTCTAAGAACATCTTAAAACTGAGAGGCAATACTCGGGCGCCACCTTGTTCTCCAAACACTCTGAGCTCCGTGCATTAGGAGAAATGACTCGTGTCCTCGTTCTGTACAACATGACGTTACCTTAGTCCAGAAGTTTTACTAATATGAGAAGTTACAAGTGTCTGAATTAAAACTGGAGAGTTCTTCATGTGGACGCAGAACCATATGTCAAGTTGCCACAAGATATACTACAAAGTTATTACTTGTTAATTACACTGGCGAATACGTGTAGTGAGAGCTGAAGGAAAAAAAAAATATCCTTCTTAAAGAAAATTGAAAATAAGAAACTTTGGGGGAGAATTACAACACCTCCTCCGTCTCTCTCCTCTCGCTTTCTTCTCTTCTCTCTTCTCTCGTCATCATCCTTCTCTCTCTCGTCTCTCTCTCTCCTCTCTCTCTATATATATATCATATATATATATATATATATATATATATATATATATATATATATATATATATATATATATATATATATATATATATATATATATATATATATATATATAATATATATATATACACAATACACATGTATGTATATATCTGTGTATGTATATATATATATATATATATATATATATATATATATATATTATATATATATATACACATATGTATGCATAAATGTGTGTGTGTGTATATAATATATATATATATATATATATATATTATATATATATATATATATATATATATATATATATATATATATATATATTTCCTAATTGCAATAGTTTACAGAGAACTCAACCTTCGACTGAATTAATAACGCTTAAATGAAAGAAATAACTACACAAAAAACTTCTAAGATAAATTATCGCCGACCTTTCACGTGACAGGCGCTACAATGATACCAGAATGAAATACGTAACTTGATAAACAAATGAAATGCTTATCACTTAAAATCATCAGAAGTCTTTCGCTAGACAAGCGAGGCAATAACTCTTCCATTGCAGCGTCAACTCTCATCTCCGCCACATGTCAAGCAAATGGAGATAAAACGGAATGAGTAATGACATCCCATAAACCAATAGGAGAAAATGCTCATTATCCGGGAGGAAATGGCAGAAAGGAAATGAACGCTGGCCGAAATCGGCCAAAGAACGGGAGGCATCATGAACGGAGCCATAGAAAACAAGGGTGATGGTAAAGTGAGGAAGAATGAAGGGCATTGAGCGGACCCCAAACACCCCTCCCGTCCTACAAAAATAAATAATAATAATAAATAAATAAATAAAAAAATAACAACTGAATTAATGAAGTTAACGAAACGGCAACTATAATGATGAAATTGGCAAAAAATCGAAAATTAAGAGAAATGACGGGTAAAAGGAATTGGAAATTAAATAAAATGAAAAGGACGAAGCCACACAAGGGGAGGGGAGGCGAAACACAGTGAATCAAAGCGGTGTAGTGAATGGAACCCCCCAAAAAGGTGAAAAATACTAGAGGAGACGAACTGTAATTAACGAAATATCCAAATGACAAAACATTATACGAAAGGAAATTTAAAACAAAAGTCAAAATGTTAGAAAAGAACGAAACGGAACGAACTGTAATATTTAAGGAAAAAATGAGACGAAATGAAGAGAAATGATGGTTTTCATACGTAAGTATAAAAGAAATAATATTTACAAAGCCTAACTAATTGGGTAAAAAAAAAACGAAACAAGTGTAGTGAATAAAAAAAATTGTTAGCAAAGATTAATCTTTAAAAAATACGAGATTGTAGTGTAACGAACAAAGGAATAAAAGAAAAAAATTTAGCAAAGCGTAATTGCAAAAAAAAAAAAAAAAAGTTTTAGTGTAACGAACAAAGGAACAAAAGAAGTTAACAAAGCTTAGTTAACAGAGAAATATAAAAAGAAGGTGCACAGAGAACAAATATTAGTAAGCTTAATTTCAGGAAAAGAAATCGAAGATGAAAAATTGAAAGTAGTTTTTGAGGCATACTTTATGGTTGGGGGCGGGGGTGGTGGGGCGCGATTACTATGAACGAAGGGTAGAACACTAACCAATATCAAATCAAATAAAAGAACTAACCACAATTAACAAAGGACAAACGAAAAAAAAAACAAAAAAAAAAAAAAAAAAAAAACGACTGGACAAAAAGAAAAAAAAATTACAGTTTTGGAAGTTTAATTTACGGAGCAGAATAAAAATCATTTTGGAAGCTTCATATATATATAAAAAAAGCGAATGATGTGTAAAGAAAGGAGTTAAAAAAAGGTTAACGAAGTCTAATTAAAAGAAATTATAAAGCGAAATGTAACCAAAGATTAAGGTACAAATACCAGCCCGATGAGTGGAGAAGAGTCTGATTGCAGCGCCGTGATTGGCTGATGACCTTATATAAATCTTTCTCTGATTGGTCATTTTTTGTTTCTCCTCCGGTCCTTTCTTTTTGGTCTTCCGGTCTCAAGATCAGATGAGATTTGGACACGTGCGATTTTTCAGACGTGGTCTGATGGGTAATGTTATACCGGACATTACCAAATTTTTAATGAATGTAGTAATGTTATGAACGATAAATGTTTTCCAGACGTAGTCATGTTATTAACATTAACTTAACTTTGTTTGCTAATGTGGTAAGTTTATCAACTTTAAATCTTTTTCTACTAATGTAGTATAAAATTTTTGTGCAAATGTGATCATTTCATTGACATTAACCATTTTTCTACAAATGTGGTAACGTTAGTTACATTAACCATATTTCTAAAAATTTAGTAATGTTATTAATATTAATTTTTTAAAATGTGGTCATGTTATCGACGTTAAACCATTTTCCTACAACTGTAGTAATGTTAATAAGATAAAAACTTTGGTTGTAGGTCCACAATAATATAGCTGCGTGAGAGTTGATGGTTCTTCAATAAATAACAATAGCTTTCGAACCTTGCACAATATTGTTATTTATTATCAAAGAACCATCAACTCTCAAACAGCTATATTATTGTGTTGCAACCAATATCATCATTTTCAACTCGGAAAATTGTGCCCATTAACAACTTTTCTACAGATGTAGTAATGTTATTAACATTAGCAACTGTTCTACAACTGTAATAATGTTATTAACATTAACAACTCTTCTACAACTGTTATATTGTTATTGAAATTAATAACTTTTCTACAACTGCAGTAATTTCATTAACATTAATTACTTTTCTAAAACTCTAGTAATGTTATACATAAAAAAATGTGGTAACGTCATTCACATTAACCATTTTTCTAAAAATGTAGTAATATTATTTACATTAAGAACTTTGAGAACTAACAATTTCGTGCACGAATGTGCAGCAATAAGAGAATGATATACCGGGGCCTTCTTGCGTCACGGCCTGTGTGCATTATGTGGCACTGAATGAAATGTCGCGCTGAATTCCTTTGTCATTATTTGTCTGAGTTTTCCGAAACTCGAGTATTGTTCATAATAACGGAGAGGAATGGCGAGAAATGAAGCCACAGTTTTTCCGAGAAATTTTGAGCGCCTCTGAAAAGGTTTGAGAAGGTCGGGTCCTGCGGACAGAGGCCGTTGAGTAGAGGCTCGTCAAGAAGAAGTGGAAATGGTCTTGCGTAATCCTTTCACACAAACATTGATGCAATGTTTAATTTAGCTATTATCGAACGGAGTGTTTTTGTGGTTAGCAGGCCGGGGGGTGATGGGGCCTTGGTTTAAAAGGTTTACAAAAATAAACCTTGATTACCATTAATTAGCCAACATTGTGCATTATTGATTAGTGACTGGTAACTTGCTAATGAGGTCAAACCAACTTGCCTGGTTGAACCATTACTTGATCTGCTCTTGTTCCGAACAAATAATCAAATTTAAGAATGTTGAAGATTAGAACATATATCTAAAAGGAAAGAGAAGAAGGAATGTAAATATTAAACGATTTTAAAAAGGAATGTCTGTCTAATTTTATTCTGCGTAATAGGATTCCAGAGGAGGCTTGAACAAATTTAAAATGTGATGTTTAATATATATTTATATATTATATATATATATATATATATATATATATATATATATATAGATCTATATATATATATATATATATATATATATATATATATATAATATATATATATTTTATATATATATATATATATATATATATATCTATATATATCTATATGATATATATATATATATATATATAACTATATATATATCTATATATATATATATCTATATATATATATATATATATATATATATATATATATATATATATATATATATATATATATATAAAGAAATACATATAGCTATATATATCTCTATATATATATATATATATATATAATAATATATTATATATATATAATACATTTTAATTTATCACATGCACAATTTTTCCGTGCAATAGTACAATTACTAAAAGGACCTCATTGAAACTGGACGGGTATCTAGCGGCGTTATTTATCCAAAAATGTTACAAGCTTTCAAGACCACCAGTCCTCATTATCAAGTATCCGTGACAATGTAGACTGTTCGTCCTTGGAAGCTGGTATCGTTTTTGGAATAAAATCATTCCGCTAGATACCATCCAGTTTGAATGAGGTCTTTTAGTAAGTATCATAATATATATATATATATATATATATATATATATATATATATATATATATATAATATATATATGGGTGTGTGTGAGCTATATATATATATATATATATATATATATATATATATATATATATATATATATATATATATATATATATATATATATATATAATATATATATATATATATATATATATATATATATATATATATATATATATATATATATATTATAATGTATTATATTTTGTTTTAAAGGGAAAAGTAAAAAAACAATATATTAAATGATATTCTGAAAAATTTAGGTCTGTAATTTTACTCATTATTCTGTGTAATTTTATTCATTATTCTGTGCAATAGAAGGTTTGAAATTTGCTTGTTACTATTTGTATATTTTGGTTAGAGGCACCAGCCCTCGTATAGATGTTCATTTACAGCATGAAAATGCATTCCAAGACGTTTATATCACGGAAACCCATTAAAATTCTTGAATAACATGTGTACTTTGAAAGCTAACTGTAATCGAGGGTAAGAAGTAATATAATTCATAACTTGAAATTTTAACTCCT
>NC_087220.1:40765395-40800395 GCF_015104395.2 Macrobrachium nipponense | reverse complement strand
TGAGAGGAATAACACCCCCCAAAACAGAGCAGAGGCTGGCAGAACAAGTAAGGAACATAAAGAAAAAGAACTGGCTCTCACCAACAGAAAGAGAAGAATGGAAAGGGAAATGTCACACGACAACGCAATTACACGAAGACGAACTGAGAGACGATGCCACAGAAGACGACAGGCAGGATGAAGTATCAAACAACGACACACAAGAAACACCGACGAAGTAACAGAGAGGACGGAATGGGTAGAGATTAGACAAGGGATGGAGCCAGATACAGAGAGAACAAAGATCCCCTCCATGAAAGCCTACAACACCAAGAAATTAAGGTCAATGAAATAATGGGCATATTACACACCACCAGTATCACAGAAACAAATATGCAGGAGCAAGATTAGTAGCAGAACTGATGGGGATTCGAACACCAACACCACCGTCACAACCAACCCAACAGAAACCAAAACAGCAACCTCCTTGGAAAAGGCGCCTGGAAAGCAAATCATGGTGATGAGATCTGACTTGAGTAAACTGAAAGAGATGGCAGAAAAAAAGGCTAAGAAGCAAGAAAACAAGGGAGGAACTCAACGAGAAATACAAGTACGAAGAGAGGGGACTAAACAACACAATAGAAGATGTAAAACAGGCGGTTAAGGCCAAAGCCACACAAGATCCAACGGTACATGAACAGGAATAAGGGGATTACCAACAGAACAAACTATTCGGAACCAACCAGAAAAGACTATACAGCCAACTAAGAGGGAAGACAACCACCCAGAAATTCCTGAAGCCGAACCAAGTAAGAGACTCTGGGAAAACATATGGAACAATCCGGTATCACACAACAAACATGCAACATGGCTCCAGGAAGTCAAGGAAGAAGAAACAGGGAGAATAAAACAAAGATTCACAGAGATCACGACCGACACAGTCAGACACCAACTAAAGAAAATGCCAAACTGAAAACCCCAGGTCCCGATGAAGTCCATGGATACTGGCTCAAAAACTTCAAGGCCCTCACCCACGAATAGCAGAACAAAACTCCAGCATTGTATCTCAAATCACCAAGCACCCAAATGGGATGACCACAGGAAGAACAATCCTTAGTACAAAAAGACAAGAGTAAGGGAAATATAGCCAGTAACTACAGGCCTATCACCTGCCTACCAATAATGTGGAAGTTACTAACAGGTATCATCAGTGAAAGGCTATACAACTACCTAGAGGAGACAAACACCATCCCCTACCAAACAGAAAGGCTGCAGAAGGAAGTGTAGGGGCACAAAAGACCAGCTCCTGATAGACAAAATGGTAATGAAGAACAGTAGGATGAAGGAAAACCAACCTAAGCATGGCATGGATAGACTATAAGAAAGCCTTCGACATGATACCACACACATGGCTAATAGAATGCCTGAAAATATATGGGGCAGAGGAAAAATACCATCAGCTTCCTCAAAAATACAATGCGCAACTGGAATACAATACTTACAAGCTCATGATTCCCATGACAAAAGTACTACAGAAGATGGATGCCGGGTACCAACTCAAGAAAAGAGGGCAACAAAATCAACTATCTGATGTTCATGGACGACATCAAGCTGTATGGTAAGAGCATCAAGGAAATAGATACCCTAATCCAGACTGTAAGGATGTATCTGGGGGGGGGGACATCAGAATGGAGTTTGGAATAGAAAAATGGCGCCTTAGTCAACATACAAAAAGGCAAAGTAACGAGAACTGAAGGGATAAAGCTACCAGATGGGAGCAACATCAAAACACTAGATGAGACAGGATACAAATACCTGGGAATAATGGAAGGAGGAGATATAAAACACCAAGAGATGATGGACACGATCAGGAAAGAATATATGCAGAGACTCAAGGCGATACTCAAGTCAAAACTCAACGCCGGAAATATGATAAAAGCCATAAACACATGGGCAGTGCCAGTAATCAGATACAGCGCAGGAATAGTGGCTGGACGAAGGCAGAACTCCGCAGCATAGATCAGAAAACCAGGAAACAAATGACAATACACAAAGCACTACACCCAAGAGCAAATACGGACAGACTATACATAACACGAAAGGAAGGAGGGAGAGGACTACTAAGTATAGAGGACTGCGTCAACATTGAAAACAGAGCACTGGGGCAATATCTGAAAACCAGTGAAGACGAGTGGCTCAAGAGTGCATGGGAAGAAGGACTAATAAAAGTAGACGAAGACCAGAAATATACAGAGACAGAAAGACAGAAAGAACAGAGGACTGGACACAACAAACCAATGCACGGACATACATGAGACAGACTAAAGAACTAGCCAGCGATGACAATTGGCAAATGGCTACAGAGAGGAGAGCTAAAGAAGGAAACTGAAGGAATGATAACAGCGGCACAAGATCAGGCCCTAAGAACCAGATATGTTCAAAGTACGATAGACGGAAATAACATCTCTCCATATGTAGGAAGTGCAATACGAAAAATGAAACCATAAACCACATAGCAAGTAGATGCCCGGCACTTGCACAGAACCAGTACAAAAAGAGGCATGATTCAGTGGCAAAAGCCCTCCACTGGAGCCTGTGCAAGAAACATCAGCTACCTTGCAGTAATAAGTGGTACGAGCACCAACCTGAGGGAGTGATAGAAAACGATCAGGCAAAGATCCTCTGGGACTATTGTATCAGAACGGATAGGGGTGATACGTGCAAATAGACCAGACGTGACGTTGACTGACAAAGTCAAGAAGAAAGTATCACTCATTGATGTCGCAATACCATGGGACACCAGAGTTGAAGAGAAAAGAGAGGGAAAAATTGATAAGTAATCAAGATCTGAAAATAGAAATAAGAAGGATATGGGATATGCCAGTGGAAATCGTACCCATAATCATAGGAGCACTAGGCACGATCCCAAGATCCCTGAAAAGGAATCTAGAAAAAAGAAAAAACTAGAGGCTGAAGTAGCTCCTAGGTCTCATGCAGAAGAGTGTGATCCTCGAACGGCACACATAGTAAGAAAAGTGATGGACTCTAAGGAGGCAGGATTGCAACCCGGAACCCCACACTATAAATACCACCCAGTCGAATTGGAGGACTGTGATCGATAATAATAATATAATAATAATAATATTATTATTATTATTATTAAAATTTTTATTATTATTATTATTATTATTATTATTATTATTATTATTATTATTATTATTATTATTATTATTAACCGTAAATGTTCAAAATTCAAGTATTAGTATGAATATGCTAACTACAGTTAAATTTGAATTTATCTGTCTGTTTGCCTGTGATTCTGTCTGTTTGTTTGTCTCTCGCTGTTATAGCCCTGACCTTTGACCTAAAAATACACCAAATGGTCAGCCTCCATATTCAAAAAATATATGAAGGAAATGATAATAGTTATAAACTAGACAAAAACTTCAATAACGAGGTGGAAATGGGACACAGGCAATAACAATGAAAAGAAGTAACGACCAAACTCATTTAAGAATGTGTAAAAACGTCAAACAAACCAAAAGAAAAATTAGAAAAAGGAAATAATGATTATGTATACCCTTTAGAAATGCTATAAATATGAGCAAATTTCCCCTCACTGAATATACAATGAAATACTTTACGCCAAAACTATGGGAAAAATGCCAAACGGAATAAAGGGTGTAAATCTGATTAACAGATAATAATCCAATGAGAAAGAACGAAAATACTGGAAATGCAAAAAGAAAAAAAAGAAAATAAAATAGGAAATTGAAGTGGAAAAGTTGTCAGTCGAATGACTTTAAAGAAAAGAAACAAAGGAAGAAAGAAATAATAGTTCTGGGATCGGATATATGAAGATTTGGGAACGGAAAAAATATTAAAAGTAATGAAAAGAAGTAAAAATAACAATATATATTTTCAGAGAGAGAGAGAGAGAGAGAGAGAGAGAGAGAGAGAGAGAGAGAGAGAGAGAGAGAATGCAAAGTTAATTCTCAGTTTCAGTGAAGTTTTGCTAACACACTTTCCTTGAAAATAATCTGTTCAAAAGAAAGCAACCTGACACATTTTTCATTAATGAATTTGAAATATATTATAATCGAATGAAAAGACCTACTATTAACTTACATAGTATTAAAATGATATTGTTCTCAATTGAATACACATTGTAATTAATATCTACTATATAACAATCTGATGAGAAGCAAGGTATTAAGAGTAAGTTAAGTATATCTTAGTTTTACCAGACCACTGAGCTGATTAACAGCTCTCCTAGGGCTGGCCCGAAGGATTAGACATTTCTAAGTGGCTAGGAACCAATTGGTTACCTAGCAACGGGACCTACAGCTTATTGTGGGATCCGAACCACATTATATCGAGAAATGAATTTCTATCACCAGAAATAAATTCCTCTGGTACCGCGTTGGCCGAGCCGAGAATCGAACTCCGGCCCACCGGATTGGCAGCCGAGCGCGAAATCCACTCGTCCAATGAGGAACTTGGCATTAAGAGTGAAATCATTATTCTTCTTATAGCAATCTACCTTACTAAGTTTTACAGTAGTTTAACTGAAGTTACTTCAGATGTGGCTTTTTCCCCATTCCAACTGAACATACGAGAGATTCAGAAGTCAAGCGAAAATGTTATTAAATCCCTAATACTATTCTCCTTACACTTTTTATACATTTTTATCTATTTATCTTCTTTCTGTGTTTCCCATTATTCATATCTTCTTAATGAAAACCATATTCTTTGGAAGCATGAATGTCAAGTCAGTGGCTCCGTTGGTGGGCTTGTTCCATATGAAAAGGTTTCATCTAATAATAATAATAATAATAATAATAATAATAATAATAATAATAATAATAATGTGGCGCCGTGGAGAGTGGGTTAGGTCGTCAATAGACTTAAGTCAAGTTAAGCAACATTGGCTCTGGTCAGTCCGTTGGATGGGTGACCGCTCTCCTCAGCGTTGATTCCTTGGGAAAGGATCTTTACCATAATTTCCTCAGTCTACTCAGCTGTAAATGAGTACCTATCCCTGATGGGGTAGGGTCCAGCTATGGGTTAAATAGCAAAACTCAGCAATGATGGAAAGAAATGAAGGATTAAACGACAACGACGTAAATGGAACCTCTGGCAACAGAGGAGCTTCGTCCGGCAACCAGGTATTCAACCCAATTGAAGGGGAAGACGGTCAGGTACTTGGAGGTCGTCATCCAGCAACTGATCACCACAACGAAAGTAATCAACAGCCTGAGATTGGAGCTACAGAGGCAAAAAGGAAGAAATGGACAAGAGAAGAAAATAAGGAAATATGGAGATGCTGAGGAATAACACCCCCCAAACAGAGCAGAGGCTGGCAGACCAAGTAAGGAACATAAAGAAAAAGAACTGGCTCTCCCCAACAGAAAGAGAAGAACTGGAAAGGGAAATGTCACACGACAACGAAATACACGAAGACGAACTGAGAGACGATGCCACAGAAAGGACGACAGGCAGGATGAGGTATCAACAACGACACACGAAGAAACACCGACGAAGTAACAGAGAGGACGGAATGGTAGAAAAGATTAGAGAATGGATGGAGCCAGATACAGAGAGAACAAAGATCCCCTCCATGAAAGCCTACAACACCAAGAAATTAAGGGAGAAAACAAGTGAGGTCAATGAAATAATGGGCATAATACAGACCACCAGTATCACAGAAACAAATAACTTGACATATGCAGGAGCAAGATTAGTAGCAGAACTGATGGGGATTCGAAAACACCAACACCACCAGCACAACCAACCCAACAGCAACCAAAACAGCAACCTCCACCTTGGAAAAGGCGCCTGGAAAAGCAAATCATGGTGATGAGATCTGACTTGAGTAAACTGAAAGAGATGGCAGAAAAAAGGCTAAGAAGCAAGAAAACAAGGGAGGAACTCAACGAGAAATACAAAGTACAAGAGAGGGGATTTTTTTTTTTTAAAAAAAAAACAACACAATAGAAGATGTAAAACAGAGGCTTAAGGCCAAGCACATAAGATCCAACGGTACATGAACAGGAATAAGGGATACCAACAGAACAACTATTCGGAACCAACCAGAAAAGACTATACAGCCAAACTAAGAGGGGAAGACAACCACCAGAAATTCCCGAAGCCGAACCAAGTAAGAGACTCTGAGAAAACATATGGAGCAATCCGGTATCACACAACAAACATGTAACATGGCTCCAGGAAGTCAAGGAAGAAGAAACAGGGAGAATAAAACAAAGATTCACAGAGATCACGACAGACACAGTCAGACACCAACTAAAGAAAATGCCAAACTGGAAAGCCCCAGGTCGATGAAGTCCATGGATACTGGCTCAAAAACTTCAAGGCCCTACACCCACGAATAGCAGAACAACTCCAGCATTGTATCTCAAATCACCAAGCACGCAAATGGATGACCACAGGAAGAACATCCTTAGTACAAAAGACAAGAGTAAGGGAAATATAGCCAGTAACTGCAGGCCTATCACCTGCCTACCAATAATGTGGAAGTTACTAACAGGTATCATCAGTGAAAGGCTATACAACTACCTAGAGGAGACAAACACCATCCCTCACCAACAGAAAGGCTGCAGAAGGAAGTGTAGGGGCAAAAACAAAAAAGACCAGCTCCTGATAGACAAAATGGTAATGAAGAACAGAGGAGAAGGAAAACCAACCTAAGCATGGCATGGATAGACTATAAGAAAGCCTTCGACATGATACCACACACATGGCTAATAGAATGCCTGAAAAATATATGGGGCAGAGGAAAATACCATCAGCTTCCTATCACCTGCCTACCAATAGTGTGGAAGTTAATAACAGGTATCATCAGTGAAAGGCTATACAACTACCTAGAGGAGACAAACACCATCCCTCACCAACAGAAAGGCTGCAGAAGGAAGTGTAGGGGCACAAAAGACCAGCTCCTGATAGACAAAATGGTAATGAAGAACAGTAGGAGAAGGAAAACCAACCTAAAGCATGGCCATGGAACTCGACTATAATAGAAAGCCTTCGGACATGATACCACCAAACCATTGGCTAAATAGAATGCCTGAAAATATATGGGGCAGAGGAAAATACCATCAGCTTCCTCAAAAATACAATGCGCAACTGGAATACAATACTTACAAGCTCTGGAATAAGACTAGCAGAGGTTAATATCAGGAGAGGGATCTTCCAGGGCGACTCACTGTCTCCACTACTCTTCGTAGTAGCCATGATTCCCATGACAAAAGTACTACAGAAGATGGAGATGCCGGAGGGTACCAACTCAAGAAAAGAGGCAACAGAATCAACCATCTGATGTTCATGGACGACATCAAGCTGTATGGTAAGAGCATCAAGGAAATAGATACCCTAATCCAGACTGTAAAGAATTGTATCTGGGGACATCAGGATGGAGTTTGGAATAGAAAAATGCGCCTTAGTCAACATACAAAAAGGCAAAGTGACGAGAACTGAAGGGATAAAGCTACCAGATGGGAGCAACATCAAACACATAGATGAGACAGGATACAAATACCTGGGAATAATGGAAGGAGGAGATATAAAACACCAAGAGATGAAGGACACGATCAGGAAAGAATATATGCAGAGACTCAAGGCGATACTCAAGTCAAAACTCAACGCCGGAAATATGATAAAGCATAAACACATGGGCAGTGCCAGTAATCAGATACAGCGCAGGAATAGTGGAATGGACGAAGGCAGAACTCCGCAGCATAGATCAGAAAAACCAGGAAACATATGACAGTACACAAGGCACTACACCCAAGAGCAAATACGGACAGACTATACATAACACGAAAGGAAGGAGGGAGAGGACTACTAAGTATAGAGGACTGCTTCAACATCGAAAACAGAGCACTGGGGCAATATCTGAAAACCAGTGAAGACGAGTGGCTAAAGAGTGCATGGGAAGAAGGACTAATAAAAGCAGACGAAGACCCAGAAATATACAGAGACAGGAGAAAGACAGAAAGAACGGAGGACTGGCACAACAAACCAATGCACGGACAATACATGAGACAGACTAAAGAACTAGCCAGCGATGACAATTGGCAATGGCTACAGAGGGGAGAGCTAAAGAAGGAAACTGAAGGAATGATAACAGCGGCACAAGATCAGGCCCTAAGAACCAGATATGTTCAAAGTACAATAGACGGAAATAACATCTCTCCCATATGTAGGAAGTGCAATACGAAAAGTGAAACCATAAACCACATAGCAAGTGAATGCCCGGCACTTGCACAGAACCAGTACAAAAAGAGGCATGATTCAGTAGCAAAAGCCACCCTCCACTGGAGCCTGTGCAAGAAACATCAGCTACCTTGCAGTAATAAGTGGTACGAGCACCAACCTGAAGGAGTGAGTAGGGGAAAAACGATCAGGCAAAGATCCTCTGGGACTATGGTATCAGAAACGGATAGGGTGATACGTGCAAACAGACCAGACGTGACGTTGATTGACAAGGTCAAGAAGAAAGTATCACTCATTGATGTCGCAATACCATGGGACACCAGAGTTTTGAAGAGAAAGAGAGGGAAAAAAATGGATAAGTATCAAGATCTGAAAATAGAAATAAGAAGGATATGGGATATGCCAGTGGAAATCGTACCCATAATCATAGGAGCACTAGGCACGATCCCAAGATCCCTGAAAAGGAATCTAGAAAAACTAGAGGCTGAAGTAGCTCCAGGACTCATGCGAAGAAGTGGTGATCCTAGAAACGGCACACATAGTAAGAAGAGTGATGGACTCCTAAGGAGGCAGGATGCAACCCGGAACCCCACACTATAAATACCACCCAGTCGAATTGGAGGACTGTGATAGAGCAAAAAAAAAAAAAAAAAAATAATAATAATAATAAAATAAAAATAAAACGCGGAAACTGTCTAGAGACAACCTATAATTATTATGAATTAAATATTTAGAAAAACTTCGAAGTCAGCTAATATTACCAAAAAAAAAAAAAAAAAAAAAAAAAAACTAGCCAATTTATACTATCAAATCAAAGTAGTTTTCTCATAATATCTCCTTTATATTTCTTATTCTATTCATCGGTATTTTCAAGGTGCAAATTAGCACTAGCAGTAATATTATTTTTCTGGGAAAATAATATGGCTTTTAAATGACAACTTTGAAACTTTGAATATCTTTGTGGAAAGTAATTTTACGGACGCGAATAAACACACACATTGCTTCCAAATTAGTTCTAATAACATTACGGAATCCATGACAATTGTCACTCTGATTCACTTTCTCTTCTCACTGTTTTCGTGGAGAAAGTAAACAAATATTGCAATGAACGTTCTTCGGTTGTCTTAATTAAAACCGAATAATCAAATGTGTGTCTTTTACCACAACCATATTCTGAAGCAGAGTGGCCAGCACAGCAACGAGCAATAAAACTAATATCAACACCAATTGTGGCCTCCCTTTCCCATGCTAAAACTTTTCCACGAACCCCTCACATACTCTCTCTCTCTCTCTCTCTCTCTCTCTCTCTCTCTCTCTCTCTCGCTCTCCTCTCTCTCTCTCTCTCTCTCTCTCTCTCTCTCTCTCTCTCTCTCTCCGACCCCCTGTCCGCAAAATGTTCCTTTACCTTTTGAACGCTTTGGGAAAATTTCTAGTCTCTTCCCCAGTGAGTGTTAAGTTTTCGTTTAGCCAACGACAGCTGGAAGTCCAGGGAAACCAATAACAGAACCTACCACACACACACACACACACACACACAGAGAGAGAGAGAGAGAGAGAGAGAGAGAGAGAGAGAATGTTTTATTAGTAAATTCTTTATTGGTATATCACAGTGTTCAATGTAACGGCGTCTGAGAGAGAGAGAGAGAGAGAGAGAGAGAGAGCTACATACAAACAAAAATTATAACAGGCCATCCTAGAACACACTTGTGGTATAATAACACGATGTTTTGACCAGTTCAACAAACATTTTGAGGAAGATATAATTAATTCAGCCCTAATTATTCAGCTAAATGTCATGATAATTTTGAAATAATTATCACTCAATGCGACTAATCTGATTATCATCAAACGAAATAACACAATTATCATCATCAAATACTAATGGAATAACCTGAGGATAACAGGATGTATATTTCGCCGAAGTAAGCAGAATATTTACAGGGTTAAACCATACTTACTCCAATTAAAAAGCTTTGCAGACGCAAAGATTCCTTGGCCGGTACACATTATACGCAAACATATGTGTGTGTATACACATATATATTACACACACACATATATATATAAGTCATATCACATTTCCGTGATTCATATACATATATCGAGCTACAATGTCCTTTAATATCTAATTCGCTCTTACCTCGGAATTAATATATTTTCATATATGCTTAACCGAAGGGGAATTTTTTCTCGATAATAGATTTGCCTGGACCAGGGCGCGAACCTATGGATCCTTCAAACCCAGGAACGTCAGTGAAAGCTTAACCTACTACACCTCTCGCGGTGGTGTAGTAGGTTAAGCTTCACTGACGTTCCTGGGTTTGAAAGGATCCATAGGTTCGCGCCCTGGTCAGGCAAATCTATTATCGAGAAAAAAATTCCCCTTCGGTTAAGCATATATGAAAAATATATTAATTCCGACCGGTAGAGCGAATTAGATATTAAAGGACATTGTAGCTCGATATTTACATATATATATATATATATATATATATATATATATATATATATATATATATATATATTTATATATATATATATATATATATATATATATATATATATATATATATATACATATACATATATATATATATATATATATATATATATATATATATATATATATATATATATATAATATATGTACATACATAAGTATAGTAAGTAAAATATCAATTACTTTTGTACCTATCTCTGCACCTTGTATCCGTACAATCAAATATACCGAGTGTGTTTGTATGCATGTATGAAGGCCATACCAAAATCTCACTGGCAAACATTCGAATTTTGCAGTTAATGACATGTAAAAGACTCCACTGGAAATGGCTCTTGGTCGATTTGTTCATTTTAACAAGGGTAATCAAAACGGCAGGTGTGGGGAGCTTTAGAGAGAGAGAGAGAGAGAGAGAGAGAGAGAATGCCCTGGCAAAAAGCCAAACCCCTCCTCTATACTGGAACACCTGTGGAGGTTAATTATTAGGGCTAATCACTTTAATAATGACGAAAGAGTTGTTAATTAGTTTGCACCCTAAAATGGCATCGTAGGTATTTTTCTCTACACTTCGCAGCCTTTCAAAATAAAAAAAAAATAGGTCATTTTTTCACACTATATATCCTAGGTTAATAACTTGTGAAAATTATCAAAACCTGAAGAAAGTCGATGTTAATAAATTGAGAAAATTTATGAACAACTTGGAAAAAGGAGAGGCCTTCTAAATATCACAATCACATTAATGAACCAAAGGTTGATTATAGCTAATGCTGCACGAATGTAATGGACTATAATTAATTATTGTCAAAATTTATTTCATTCAGATATAAAATCTGCTAGTCACTTTATACAGATACGTGTATAACATCTAAATTAAAAAAAAAAACAACTTTTGGACTGTATATATATATATATATATATATATATATATATATATATATATATATATATATATATATCTTCATTACATTTTCGAGGGCTGTAAAAAATTTATATATTACAAGAAGGCTATAAATTTCAAATTAAAAAATCCTGAAGTTACACATTACAAATCTAAAATACGAAAAGGAACACTTATAAAGGGCAACTTGAAAACAATACATAAAATCCTTAAAAAAATCAAACACATAAAAAATGAGAAAGGTAAGCAGAGTCGGATCAAACTATATAGGACAAATGTTATGAATGAAGAGAAAATGGAGTACTAAGAGAGGTAGCTACAGTGTGCCGGCAAAGGTTGTTCAACAAGGGGACGAGTCGTTTAATCGTTATTAACGATTTTAAAATAACTATTAATTCATGGTTGCCGGAAGCTCGGCCTAAAACTGAAAAATTCTTATTTTTAATAATAGAGGTTTTACACATTCTAGAATGATTTCTAATATTAGAAAGCTCTGGGTTTGTCCTACAGCTCATTCCAGGATGAGAGTCTATGCGTACCCTCAGAAGCCTCCTGGTGGATCTTAATACAACCATGGATAGTTTCCAGCATCAAGAAGACAAACAGTTTTGACCCTTGGAACCAAAAGGTTAATTCCTAATACAGTATAAGCACCTGCATTTCTTTCATTTTAATAGCAATTTTGTATATATTATATGCAGAGGAATTACGATGCCTATAATTTAAGTGAAGCAAGATGCGATAAGGGAAAAAAATATACAGAAAGTTACACCGTTTTTTTTAATAGTTCCATACACTGCTCAACTGGAAATCGAACATTTATTAAAAGAATAACGCAGTTATATACTGCATAGAAATATTATACAGTATATTAAAATACCTTGAATTTACTTAAACTGAAAAAATATACAGTAGAATGAAAGGACACCAAAAACATGTGGCTAAATGTAATACATTTTTTTGTTCAAGTTAGTCACTGTTTAATTCTAACATTCCCCATTTTTTCGCAGAGTTGGTTTTCGTATTCATCGATGACGTCATTTATTCTTTTGAAATACCAATCCTTTAAATATAAAATTATTTACCTCTAATTATATTAATTTTCGAATGAATTGTGATATTGGCTTCCCATAAAAATGTCTTGAAATCATTACGAAATATATTACATCATGCGTTACGCGTATGGGCCACGCAGAAAATTCTCTCTCTCTCTCTCTCTCTCTCTCTCTCTCTCTCTCTCTCTCTCTCTCTCCTGATCGAGACTGCTGACCAAGACTTCCTTCTCTCTCTCTCTCTCTCTCTCTCTCTCTCTCTCTCTCTCTCGCGCGCGCGCGGCTCTGCGTGGATATTTTTCCACAAGACTGTTTTGCATTATATACATATACATAATATATAATTTTGTCTTTTCAGGATTTCAAGGGGGTGGCCACTTGCCCCTGCGTGCGGGCGCCCATTTAAACATCCAAACCTCTGCCGCCACACTTTACATCTCTTAGTCTTCAGTTTTCTCTTCAGTCATAACTGAAGAAAAAACTGAAGACATTCCGAATTGGTTGGTCCACCCTTGCTTAACTTTTGTATTTTTTCCATTTAATTTCTTTTAGGATTTTATGATTTGTTTTTAAGTTGTCCTTTTTAATTGTCCCTATTAGTATTTTAAATTTCTAATCATTGTGCAACTTTGATTTTTTAATTCTAAATTTATAGCTTTGTAATTTGTATTATATCTTTACTAACATTAGCAAAAGAAACACGTATAAATAAATAATAAGAAATTAAATAATTCAACAAATAAATAACATCTTATACGTAGTGAGTACTCCAAATGCAAACAGAAGAGCCGCGAGGCTTCCTGGCAAACTTCCCCCGACTCCAGAATCTGTCTTCTCCGGCCTGCCCGCTTTTTGGCGCCATCACCGGTTTTTCGCGCAATTTGCGGTCTTCCGTGTCCACTCTTTCTTCGTCTTTCCCCCGCTCTCTCTTTCTCTCTCTCTCTCAACTTTCGACTCAATTTAATGATAAAATCCATCGGGAGGGAAACCGCCGTCAGTTGCTTTGACAGATTACTGACAGAATCTGCACTTCTTGACAAGTTTGTAATTAGGTTAGGAAGTTTATTAGCAAAAGACCACTTTTCTAAAGAGAGAGAGAGAGAGAGAGAGAGAGAGAGAGAGAGAGAGAGAGAGAGAGAGATGATAGGGGGACGGCCAGATAATGTGAGGCGGTTTCAGACATTTTTTTTTGGGGGGCCCCTTGGGCCATCAAGGGTCATGTGCAATCCGGTGCAGAATGACCTGATGAAGGACAAATTATTATTATCATTATATTACTGTGTTCAGAAAAGTAACGCCTAGTTACATTTATTATTACTGATTTAACAACTAGTTCTACAGCCATGATCATCGCAATGTTAGTAGGAATATAAATGTACAATAATATTTCGTAACAATGAATTTTCAGGAATAGTGACGATGAAAAATATTGACGAAGGAATGGATTTGAAAACAAATAAAGCAGCAACATGAACATGCTGCTGTGAATTGTCAGAAAAAGGGATGAATTGATAAAGGAAAGGAGTAACAGTGCAAAATATGTGATATGTGACATGGAAAGAATCGGTTGACAATGTAACCATGCATAGAGGCAGATATGAAAGCAATGATAATGTTGATATGGTTAAAGAGTAACGATAAATAAAATGATACAGGAAGGAACCAGAGAGGCTTACAACTTCAAAGTAATGTTAAAGGAATGTCGTATACAACGAATGATTTTAATGATAAAGGAACGAAGTTGATAAAGGAGAGGAAAGACAATAAGTAAAACAGTGAAAGTAATGACATACTGCACACTGAAGAAGAGCTGATTAAAGAACAAAGAAGCAGGTATGTACATACGTCGTTCAAAGGAGAAAATACAAACAGGTTACATAAAAGGTAGGAAGCAACGGTGACAACAACAGTGAACTACTGATAATGGAAGTCTTCGTGTCCTTACATCTCCACCCTTCGCTTAATGAAGAGCAAATAATGAAGAGCAAACATAGAACTAATAAGGAATAAAAGATTAATTTGCAATAAACTCGTTCATTATCATAAAGTGCAGCTGCTTATGGGATAAATTGAATTGCTCCTACTCAGGCTGTCGTTATAAAAAAAAGGGCATATTATTGAAAGAATAAATTTCAACATGAGCACACACATATGTATAAATATATATATATATATATATATATATATATATATATATATATATATATATATATATATATATATATATATATACATATGCATATCATATACATATATATACATATGCATATGCATATACATATATATACACATATATACATATATATATATATATATATAGATACTATATATATATATATATAATATATATGTATATGTGTATATATATATAATAATATATATATATATAATATATATATATAATATATCTATATATATATATATTGAGAGAGAGAGAGAGAGAGAGAGAGAGAGAGAGAGAGAGAGAGAGAGAGAGAGAGAGAGAGAAAATACAACACTTTTAAAAACAAAATGGTCAATGAATAAAAGAAAATAAGGTATAATATAGATACCAGGAATATGAAATAGCGACTTAATAACAGCAGGAAAACATCCTTCCATTATGTGACAGAGAGAGAGAGAGAGAGAGAGAGAGAGAGAGAGAGAGAGAGAGAGAGAGAGAGAGAATGGTTTATTAGTAAATTCTTTATTGGTATCACAGTGTCCAAGGTAACGGCGTCTGAGAGAGAGAGAGAGAGAGAGAGAGAGAGAGAGAGAGAGAGAGAGAGAGAGTCCCGGAAAATTATAATGAATTCCAGAGCTTTATAGGAGAGGCTGTTACTTTCCTGGAAGTGAAAGACGAATGTACTTTTCTCGATGTATAAATAACACACAATACGTACACGTACTTGTAACGCTACAAACTCCCTATTGTTCAACCTTTTACCTCCATAACACAATAAGGCGGAACTAAACAAACAAACAAAAAAAAAAGTTCAGTGAAAAATACACATTTCACCCGTAATACTGTACATGAAAGCCGTTTACACTCACCTACTTACTTGTAATTTAATCTACTACAAAACGACTGACAAACACTTATTTGTCGAGTCAACATTCTTGAATGAAAGGTGACGTTTTCTGTGCGCCTTATAAATCTACGTGGGAAGGGGAGACTACACTAAACTGTAGACCTCTACGGCATAATTGGCTTTACAACATTAATTAAGGCAGTCGAGCAAGAGTTAATATTTATCCACGATTCGGAAGAATGAGGGATGTGTGTATCTACTCAACATGCTTCTATGATTAAAAAGCCAGCTTGTTTGTCATGGTAATAAAATCATGACTGTTTACAATAACTGCAATACAAATTTACTTACCCTGCTATAAAATGAACGATTCATTCAGAGACAATTTTCCCTACAAACCAACGTTACAAAGAATTGATCCTGCAATACCTTTATGTGGAATATATCGTTCAAGTGTAAGAAACACTGACCACTCTAAAAACTAAACTGTTTTTTTTTATTAAAGCAAACTATCATATATTAACATCAAAATGCAAGCTGCTAAAATCATCAATAGACCTGAACAACTACAGCTCATTGGAAAATAAACGTTGCAGATATACAGTAGTTTAAATGGGAATATTCATTTTGACATTTTTTTTCAATCTGAACGTTGTTACTGCCCGCATTCATAGACAAACACGTATCCCTCACAGAATACAATAAAATCTGTTACCGGACTTACACTAAGTGAATGAACAGTCAGGGGTTTTGTTTTATAAGCTCACGGTTTTATTTCCGAGTTACAGAAGCAAAACCCCAAAAATTTCGAAGAGTAAGTTAAAGAAAACCAAGCTGAAAATTATATAATAACTCCTATTTGGAAACCATGGAACTGCAATAACAAAAAATGACAGCATATTTTACAAGAACTTGGAGTTAAAACAATGGTAAGAAATTACGTTATTGATAACACATCACGCTAAATTAAAATAAAAATAACTATAAACTGACGTTTAAAAAATGTTTTCTATTGGACTAACTAAAATCTGATTTGCGTGTGGTTATCCTTTTCTTCATTAAAACAAAAACAATGTTCTTCAGTTATGCGACCCTTACAGAGAGAGAGAGAGAGAGAGAGAGAGAGAGAGAGAGAGAGAGAGAGAGAATGTTCTACCCTAACGAGGGCATGAGATTCCCCACCGTCGTGTCCCTCCCTTACAGAATATAAAATTGGTGTTACGAACTCAGAATATTAATCCAATGCGACCCAGGAATGACTCGAACGCACACGCATTACCGTGGTACCAGTAGGCTCTTGCTGAGCTGCACAGAACCACGGCAACGACACGAGTACATGTCGCTGCAACAGAATCTTGATGCTTATGGCGACCAGGGCACTGAAACAGGGCCCCCTCTACAGCAGAATTATCTTGAAGAAATACCCACTTTTAAAGACTCACCCTGCCAGCTAAAGAGCTAAAGTCTGCTGCCTAGTTGCTAGCCCTGCTACTACAGATAGTCAAGAGAACTGCCATATCAACGGCGTCATTATTCACTGGCGGTCAACGACGCAATACTGATCAGGCCAAGTTGGAGTTCACTCAAAGTAACCTCCCCCCACACCCGCACCACGCGCGAACACATTAGGTTGTGGCTTTTACTGGCGGCCGCTCATCCAAGTCCTGATCATACCCAATGTTCAGTACAGTAAGCGTTATTATCCCATACTATACAGCAATTACGATCACTGGCCACCCTCTCTATAAAGCACAGGTACTCATGGAAACATCCGCTCAAGAGAATATTTAGAAGATCCTATGAATCATGATTTACTGAAACCCGGCCGCAAATTCCTGAGATGTATACTAGTATTGCACCAGCCCCCCCCCCCTTTTTTTTTTACCACACCCCTAGGTTAGGTAGGGATAATAAGTATGTCGCCAATGATTTGGATGTGGGAAACATTAAGATTATTATCAAGAAAATTCTATGGTTAGTTTTTAAGATATGGCGTCCCGCTGGTATTCGGTTACATCTGGGGATAATGCAAGCCGGCAGTGAAACGCTTCGCTTTGCCCGATTAAATTTTGTTAATGTCAGGCTCTGATTTTTCATTTTTGATTACCTTTTGCATCAAACTGACGTCACAACATCAAAGGTCAACACACGGACTGTAAGACCTTGATCATTAATAGCATCATAACCTTTGTCCTTACTTTGATGCTAAGTTATAAAATAAGCCTCTTTCCCTGAATATGATAAAGAGTTTCTAGATTAATTAATTTGTTGAAGAGTGATAATCCTTATCAAGCCTCAGCCACAGGATCGAAAATAAGCAAAATCACGATGAAAATACCTCCTTTTGAAAAGTGGCACCAAATTAACTAAGGAACTGATTAATTAACTCAGTTATGGGAAATTGGAAAACAGGACTCACATAATCGTTGAGCCTGAATTAAAGTTACCTGCCAATGTTCATATAAATAAAGATAAAGATACAAATTAAAGAAGAAGATATAAATAAATTCCTCCAATTTTACTTTCATAACAAAATATCAGGAGGTATTTTAAGAAAAAACCAATGGACGTCAAAAATTACGCACAGAACTAGCGGTAAATCAACAGCATATCTGTATAAAAGTTCAGCAATGATTAAAAAATATTCGATAAAATTCAGTAGTTTCCAACGGTTCCGAATGATGAAAGTAATCACAAAGAAATATAAAAAATTATGAATTACAGTAAAAAATATATGAAAAATCATTTGAAAACATGACGGGGAAAAAAATGGTAAATGAAAGAGAAAAGATGAAAAAGAAAAATTATAGTTCAACACATTTTCATGTCAAAATGCTAAAATATTCAAACGAATAGAATTGAAGAATAAAAATTCAAATGGGACTCGGATTTAACTGAAGCAGCAATCGAGGAAAAGTTTTAGTATACCAGATGGAAAAATTAAATCATCTTAGTATGATATACAGAACGTGAAAGGCTACCTGTAAAATAACAGGCTATTTGATTTAGGGTATACACAAGAATGAAAGTTTTTCTTCTACAGCGTTTAGAAGTACATAAATCCATGACCAAAATTGTCGGTTGCTCTAAGTGCAAAATCCATGGAACATCAGAGTAATCACAAGAGATACCGAATATAAAAATATGAAAAGCATTAGCTATAAAAAGAACACCTGGAAAAATTCTAAACACATAATGAAAATATTTCAGTTGCTCAACCAAAAGAATGTGTTGCACTACATTCAACCAACTCATACCCATACAAAAAACAACAAAGGGTATACTGAAATGAATTACCCATGGCTTGCAATACTCTAAAAAATAAAACGCAAAAATGTAAACTCAAGAAAAATAGGTTTCACTTACCTCAAAAATAAATTAATGTGAAAGACTAAAATTGGCAAAAACCCTATAATATAATCTACTGGCAACTTAATTTTGGCATATTAAAATGTTAACATATTTAGCAAAACGCTTCAGAAAGTTTACATAAAAGCGTTAATCACTGCAAAATACTCCGAAAATTATAAAATTAGTGAAAGAGAAGTAAATTAGTTATAATGACGGTTCGTCTACTGAAATAATAAATCAGCTGAAATGCACTCGAAAGAAATAAAGGGAAAGGAATGAATAAGATACAATAAAAACCAGCAAAATTAATCACGAACACCCGTATTCCAACCTTCGTAACATTGCAATGCCAAATCGCATGCAACGCAATCGCGGAAGGCGATGCAAAAACGCTGAAACTCAACGCCACCTTGGGAAGGAAACCGTCGACAGTAAACACAAAAGGCTCCGGACCAATCAAGTGACAACAAAAGCTGCGAATATTAATAACAGCAATTTCCTCCACAATTCCCCGGGCAAGAGGTAGAGGACAGAGAAAGAGGAAGAGGGAGAGGAAGAGGATGAGGATGAGGAAGAGGAGGCGGCATTGTCACACCCAGAGACTGTTAACAAATTGTATCAATTATCGACTGCAGGACTAAACACCCCCATCTGCGTCATGCCCGCTCTGGGATCCGATAATTGCATTATATCGGCTTTCGGGATTTCTGCAGCGAGGATAAAATCCAGTTCGCTGGATTCAAATGTAGGTGGATAAAGGCGGATTTTATGAAAAAATGCATAACCTAATTCAAAAGAAAACAATGGAATGGAAGAGGAAAAATTTCGCAAATAATTTGTGAACGAAAAAAGAATAAGTTGCATTATATTGGCTTGAAAAATAAGTTTGGGGAGGGGTATATATATTAGTATATATATATATATATATATATATATATATCATAATATATATATATCTATATATATATATATATATAATATATATATATATATATATATACTAGATATATATATATATATACTATATATATTATATTATATATATATCTATCTATATATATATATATTATATATATATATATGTATATATATATATATATATATATAGATATATATAGATATATATACAGAGAGAGAGAGAGAGAGAGAGAGAGAGAGAGAGAGAGAGAGAGAGAGAGAGATATAAGATATAATGCACAAATGAATCTCTCTCTCTCTCTCCCTCCTCTCTCTCTCTCTCTATTATTATGTAAAATATATAAATATATATGTATATATATATATATATTATATATATATATATATATATATATATATATATATATATTGTATATATATAATATATAGAGTATAAGTAGTTATGTAATGTAGGTTACAGTGATGCTCAAATCTCATGCGACATGACTCCATAGGATTTCGTTCAAAATTCACGAACTGGCAACCTAGCATGCTCCATATTTATCTTTTACTTCAATGCGAAAACGCGATTATCGCATACACTAAAGTCATAATATGTTTCATAAGAGTGATATCTGTAATATATTTAAAAATTGTAAGAAAATGTCACATGTAGCCAAATTTCGGAAAAACCCTTACGAAACATTTTCAAAACTTTCGTTCACTCATTACTGAAGCATTTGACCATAGCGAAGTCGCCTCAAACCTCAGTTCAAATGTTAAATAAATAAATTTTTTAAAAATTGTCGTAACATTAATAATGCTGTCCAAGCAAACATAAAATTTGAAATAGTCATATTTGATTGCTTTTACCCTAAAACGCTGAAAAAATTTGAATATGTATATACAAAAGTAGAATGAGCCTACCGATATCAACGTGTGAGGAGCGCATGTGTGACGTATCAGTGTCGGTGCAACAACAACCACCTGGTATATAAGCAGGTCTACAATGAGTAGCGACCATTAAATTATCTTGAAAACATTTACTTTATATGTGTTAAAGGAATATTTAGATTTTCATACATAATATTTGTTATCTTTCTTAAATATATCAAAACTGATAGCATACTAGCAAATATTCGCCTATTTGTCAAAGCCAAGATATTATTCCTAGGGCTAGGTGTTAGATTTCTTTACTTTACTTACACTAACATTCACATCTCTATATTAACCAATTTTTGGCAGAAAGCAAATGAGGTTATCTTCACATTCTTGCACTTCAAGTTACCTTATGAAAGAATAAGTTATACACCAAAAGCGAGCAGAAGGACTTTTAAGAAAATAATATTGTAAACCAGTTGAAAAATAAGTGTTCCATATGCCTTGATATTAATACTTATGATATTTCGATTAATAGCCATCTTCTCCATATAACCAAAATCATCATCATCTTTCATTCCTCAAGAACAGGTAATCTCTACAAATAAAAACATTAGTAAAGATTACATCTCAGAAAGCTTAGATTATTTTTCTAGGCCTATAAATCATTTTGCAACATACAGGCAGCTTAAACACAGCCTGAAACTTCAACATTCAAAGAAAACTGGTTGTTATTCATATTCCTCAAAGAACAGGTAATCTCAACAAATAAATTCATTAGTAACAGATTACATCTCAGATGGTTTAGATTATTTTTTAGGCCTCTATAAAAACATTTTCCAACCATACAAGCAGCTTGAAAACGCAGCCGAAATCTTCAACATTCAAATAAAACTTGTTTTAATTCATATTCCTACATTGAAATTGTTGTTATGACTGTTGAGCTTATTAGGCCTACTGTCATAATGCTGCAGACATGGTTATGTTGACCAGTCCGAGGAGCATGTTAAGCGTACTTTCATTGCTGGCAACGCTTACCTTATCACACCACACTTGAACTGAAGCAACGTAAAGAAAAAAAGAAAAGAAAAAAACAAAATCAATTCAAATCACACAAATTAAGAATTATACCAATGCATAAAAGGGATCTATCTATTTAACCATAAGAAAAATAAGGCTAGCTGTGAATTCGCAAACTTTTCGACATGAATGACATTACAAATAGAAAAAAAGAAAAATAATAGCACTACTTGGCAACACCACGTTGAGTCTGAGAATATGGACGATACAAAAGAATAATGTCGCATGAGATTTGAGCCCCACTGTACATAGCATGAATAAAACGTGTCTGTGAGTACAAAAGATAATTATAACAATACATGAAATTTGTATATAAAGAGTATTAAAAGTCCATTGTATCAGCCTTTGCGGTTGCTGGAACAGTGATTAAAAGCCATTGTAATGTTTTAACTAAGGACAGCCGCAAAAATAAATAACAAAACTACAGGTATGTATTTAAGAAACTTTTATGTTAATAAAACAAACCTAGCAAAATTCGACTATATCTGCGTTGGTGATTTCTGAAGATAAAATTAAATGAATTTCGTTAGATCTGAAGAGAAGATACAAATATGTAAATAAATACATAATCTTATGTGTGAATGAAAAAAAAATTAAGCCCCAATATTTCGTTCATGGTGCCTCTGACTGGATAAAAGCCATTCCATTTTATATAAAATGTGAATTTGCGTAAAAAATAATAAACGAAATATTTATACACAACACCATACAGTCACGTACTTCCAGAATGGTGTAAGGAAAATTAAGATTATAAATAAAGTTGCTAAACGTTAACTTTGATATATCTAGAGACTCGAAGAAATCGACACAGATGCAAAGGGCCTTTCAAATAATTCCTTTTTAAAATTTCTTTATAGGGTAAAATCATTTTCATTCGAATCAGATAAGAAGAGAAAGTTCCAAAATGCCTAAAAAAAAAGGAAAACATCTTTTCATAAATGCTCAAATAAGTTCTCATGAAAATAGAAAAAAATCAAATGTATACATGTACATGTCTCGTGACCTCCATATCCAATGTAGCACCAAGGAACACATGTTTGAGAATATCCTTACATCCACGGTATAATGTGAGTGAAACTGGGACTTTGAACAAGAACTTTCGTAGTTTATTTCTACATTCTTAAGTTCATTACAAGATAAGATGAAATTGATTTGAATCTACATAATCATTTAAAGAGTGTGTAAAGAAAATAGTGAAGAGGAGGACTTTTACTTTCAGAAAACCTTTGCTTTCTGCTGAGGGAAAGTCATTCCCAAGAAAAACAAATGGTCGACGCGGGTACGTTCACCCTCCCTATGCAGAATCCAGGACACGAGTGTGCACGACCGCTCCAGTTCAAAGGAGTATATTTCTTGGCAATCTATTTGGTCACTGTACCTTGACTCATCCCTGTAGGTTATTTAGCATTTGCCATAATAACTCTCACTACGAAAGAAAATTCCAGTTTTTAAAGTGACTAAAAGTTAAAAGAAATATTACAACAGCAATGCTACTTGACAATAATTGTAAGTCATATATCCACGTGCGTATACATATGAAGTGGTATATGTATATATATATATATATATATATATATATATATATTATATATATATATATATAATATATAGATGCATGCTCTTGTGCATGGAATATCTATCTACCTCTTTTTATGTGTATATATATATATATATATATATATATAATATATATATATATATATATATATATAATATATTATGCTCTTTCGTGTGGAATATCTTTCTATCTACTCTTCTGATATATATATATATATATATATATATATATATATATATATATATATATATATATATATATATATATATATATATTATATACGCATATAATTTTGTCATAATTATATTTCATAATCTTAAAAAAAGTTTTTCGGAAAAAACAACTCTTAAGTATTAAACCAAAAAAAATAAATAATCATTATAGAATTCATTTTACTAATGGACTAACGTAACCCCACAAGGGTCTTTATAAAAGGAGTCCTAATAAGGAAGTAATTGACTGTGACATTATCCACTTTTACACAATCATGCTTTTACGCAGGGACTGTGATTGGTTGCATAACGGTCACCAATACACACACTCAAAATCACGAATAAACAAGAGAAAAATGCTCCGAACTTTCTTCAGCGCAATCGAGTTTTCTGCACAGCGTATAATGCTGTATGAGCCGCGCCGGATGGAACTTTCAGCCCCGGCCCTGTGTTGCCAGACGCATGATCATGGCTAACTTTAACATCAAATGAAATAGAATCAAGTGACTGTAGAGGGATGCAATCTGGTATGTTTGATAATTGGAGGATGGGTGATCAATTTATCAATTAGCATCCCTCTGGCCTCGGCAGTTTTCAAGATATGAGGGCAGACAGAAGAAGTGCGGACGGACAGACAAAAAGCCATCTCAATCATTTTCTTCTACAGGAAATTAAAATACATGGTACTAATTACAGGTCCGACAATCGCTTCCGCCTGACAAACTACTCGCCACGTAAATGTTAAGCTCTTCTTCATTCTTCTTCTTCTCTCTGTCTTGGATAAACGAAAACTTTCGAGATTTTCATAAGTGATCGCACTTATTACATTCCGCTTCTCGTAACTCGAGCGAAAAAATTTGCAGCGCTCCAGAAAGTTTCGTGATTTAGTGAGAACAATTTTCCTCGACATGAATTTATATGAAGAGTGGCGAAGGGCAAATTTTGGAGGATAAAATCGGGGATTTAGTGAAAAAAATAATAATAATGGGATCCTCACTTTCACCATCATCAACAATGATAATGACCAACGTATGTGAATACAAATTATTTACTGAAACAATTTATGTAAACAATAAAAATTATTGACATAAGCAATATGATTCTACTCAAGGTTTTGAAATTCATAAGTGCCCGAAATAATAATAATATAAAATAAAAACTAATAAATAGCCAAAATGTTATCAACTAAGTAAATCCACAATAAAGGAAAATAGTGACTTTTTCATTAAAAGAAAAACTCCCTTACAAAACGCCACTTTCCCGGGAACGTCATAAAATTCAAAATGAACATCATCTTATTTTCTTGGCGGAATTCGGGGTAACGTTATAAGTGTGGTATGTACGGGAAGTTATTCCATAAAAATAAAGAAATAAGGAGAGGAAAGGGAAGGGGGAACGATAGGGGAAGAAGTAGGATGAGAGAGGAGTGGGAGAACTAATACTGGTAGAGATATCATTGCTCAGGTGTGAAGAATATTGTGTAATATATATGTATATATATACAATGAAGGCAGGAGAAGCACACCAACAGGTCAATAAACTCATATTCATTAGATTAGCCCTTATTTTCAAGCTACAAAGTAATAATACCTAATTAGTACAATGAAATTAAGTGACAAATATTAAAATACACAATACAAGGTACAATAAAACAAACACAGTTCAAAATAGGACTAAGGACCAACCATTAATTAAGTGTAGAGGCATGGGAAGGACTGACCAAAAACGTGAACAGTTCACGAGAGATAAAGAGGTGTAGACATGGCAGTGTTTTAAATAAACAATGATTCATTAATTGTTAAAATCTCATGATTGGTGGTTCTGCGTACTGAATGGAATATTAACATTTATGTTGGAAAATCCGGGATTTAATAGTTTGGTGCCAGCTCTATGACTGTCGATTCCATCCTTAAGTAAGCTACATCGAGGCCAAGTAAACTTGTAAATAACTCACGAGGTCATTAATGGCTACAAACGGTCTTTGAAGCTGAAAAGAGACTATCGATATTCAGTGGCTTTGTGGGCATAATTATGATTTTCATGGCAGGGAGATGACCGGATATTAAAGCTTGGAGTTCCTTATAAAAAGGTTTATCGTGAATAAAAGGAAGACTGGAATAGAAAGGTAATTTGGGAACGTGAGGAGTTGGATGACGTGGAACGGAAATATTATTTAAAAATTTGGAGACGTGTTTGAAGAATCATTGGGCGGGAAAGCTGTTGCTGTAAAAAGTATTTTTGTAAGAACTTGATTTCATAGTGAAAAGCTTGCTAACTAGAGGATAAAGCAAAGGCTCGGTGAAGCGTGGTTAATAGGTCCGAAGTTCGATTCTCGGCGCGGCCAACGTGGAATCAATTGGTTACTAGCCACGTAAAATATATCTAATCCTTCGGGCCAGCCCTAGGAGAGCTGTTAATCAGCTCAGTGGTCTGGTAAACCTAAGATATACTCAACTTATTAAGGCATTTATCTTAAAATCAAGAGAACAAATACTATAGAAACTTGTACCAATACCAATGAATATCTTTTTTCTAAAAACAAAAGTAGAGATGCCTTGAGGTGAGCGTGTAATTAAAATATGTAAAAAAAGTAACTGACTGTTAGTCTCGTGTTCAATCGTGAATTTGATATTAGGGTGAAATGAGTCGATGAAAGTTGAAAACTTCTCTGCGTCAAACTGACTTCTAAAAAGTGCAAACGTGTCGTCTACGTTCCGTTTATAAAATAGTGGCTGATAACTAAGAGGACAAGTATCAAGCAAGCACTCTTCCAGCGAGCACGTGAAAAGATGAGTCTAAGTGGAGAGCCCATAGTCATACCATCAATTTGCTGGTATGAACAACCATTTTAATGGGTTCTGTAAGAACGATTTCAAGAAAATTTTAGATTTAGCGGTGCGGGGCACCGTTTTTGGTTTTAATGGTTGGTCTTACTCGCAAATTGATGGTATGGCTGTGGACTCTCCACTTGAACTTATCTTTGCCGGTATCTTTATGTGTTTGTTGGAAGAGCGCATGCTTGATACTTGTCTTCTTAGATTAAGGCCTTATTAACCATGCTTTATCCAACATAAGGGATCATACCGATAAATGTAAATGTTCCATTCAGCACAAAAACTTTATTATTGTTTATTATAAAAAAAAAAGAAAAAAAAATTGGTCGCCTCACTGAACACCGATGCCACGTCTACGTTCTTTTTCTCTCTTGGGCAGTTCACGTTTTTGGTCAGTCCTTCCTCTGCCCCCACACTTAACGGTCGGTCCTTAGTCATATTTTTAACTGTGTTTGTTTTATTGTACCTTATATTGTGTATTTTAATATTTGTGGCTTTGTAGCTTGAAAATGAGGGCTGCTAGTTGGCTCCGAACAGTTGCAACCTAAAAAATTTTGACCCTTTCGTGTGCTTCCCCTGTCCCCATTGTATTGTTGGGTTTTAAAAAACCTCCACCTTGTATATATATATACATATATATATATACATATATATATATATATATATATATATATATACATATATATACATATATATATACATATATATATATATATATATATATATATATATATATATATATATATGTATGTATATATACATACATATATATATATATATATATATATATATATATCTATATATATATATATATATATATATATAATATAATATATATATGTAGTATATGAGAGAGAGAGAGAGAGAGAGAGAGAGAGAGAGAGAGACATTAATCACGAACAAAAAATTCGTACCGCCAAAAATGAAAAAAAAAAAAAATACTGAGAAACTTGTAAGATGATATTACAACATAAATGAGAATTCCTTCTTCTTCTTCTTCTTTTCTTAAGAGAGTTTGTCTGGGCTCACTTTATGAGTTACAGTTCTCCGAAGCAATCCAGGAGAGAAATATGCAACAGACGAAGCCAATCTTATTTCGCCCCCGGCGATATTGCTCGCAAGTTCGGAATGAAGACGGGTATTAAAGCGGGATTTCATGGACGAACTGGATTACTTCGCCGAAGTTTATGAAGAGGTTAGGTTGAGGAAACAACAATTTTTCGGATCAAATTATGCTTAGCTTCGAAAAGAATTGCTGTAGGCACCTTCTTTCTCAAGTTCTGAACGGATCCATACCGTAAAAACGCAGTTTTAAATATTTTTTAAGAGTAAATTTGCCACCTCCAGCTTACTCTCAGCAATACTTTCTAGAGTTTCTGGCCTGTATGAAACTCTAGACTTTTCCTGCAGTTACTCCTTGTGCCATTGCTCTCGAGAGCTTTTAATAATCACCACTTCACTTTCTCAGCCAGTCTCAGATCTTCTATGTGAGATTTTGAATTCGACGATCAAACACTTTTGAAAATATTTCATACCATTTAACTGAAGATATCCCTTTTTTTTATTATTATTATTATCTTTTAGTTTTCTGTAAAATAAAACTATTGAGATGTCTTTTATTCTGTCCTTCCGCCCTCATATCTTAAAAGCTACTGAGGCGGCCTGCAAATTGGTGCTGTTCATCACCCCCCCCCCCCCCCCCCCCCCCCCCCCCCCCCCCCCACACCCCCCCCCACAAGTCATCAAACACCAAATTGCAGCCCTCTAGGTTAAGGTTAGTCATGATCGCGCGTCTGGCACCTAGCACAGACCACTACTATACTATGGCTGAAAGTTTCATGGGCCGCGGCTGAGAGTTTGATACGGAATTCTAGGTTGTACAGAAAAATCGACTGAGCCGAAGAAACATCGGCCCATTCATTATTTACTTATTTATTTATTTACTTAATTTTAAGTACCTTTCTCATTACTTGAAGTGAGGCCATTGCAATATTTCGTTAAATGACCGAGGTTGACTTGGCATGGCTTAGATGTTGGGATCAGAATCGAGGAGATTATGAAATTCAGCAGGATAATTTTTTATATGTATATGAGTTATGTAAAACAGGTGAAGGATCTTTTTCTTATCTATAAAAAGAAATGTCATTATCAATAGGAACGCCAATTATTCATTAGTGAAGAAATTGTACAGATGGCATTAGAATTCATAATAAAATCCAGTGTTCATGGTCGTTTATTAGTAATCATTAACAAGAAGAAAATGACAAGGAGAATGCACTGACACAAGGCTAAATGTAAGATATATAGATAGGAATAAAACAGATATTACAATGATGCAAAATGATACAATACGCTATCAGCGGTATAAAAGAATAAAAAGTGAAATACTAAAACTATATAACACATTCAGTAAAATCAATAAAATAATTCTAGCTTAATACATTTTAATAAACATAGATAAATAATATACTATAATTACAAAGTATAACAAGAAAGCATATACTGTAATTACACATGGAAATCTAAGACAAAATATAAATTCAATATAATTTGAACATTGCAAAAACAAGAGATGGTTTAATGAGTTGAACGGTATAATAATATGATTAAGCAAATAAAAGCATTGAAAAGATAAAAGAACAATTTAATAAATAAAATGGTCCCTAATTAGTCGAAAGAAAGTCCAAACACCTCCAAAAAGAGCAAAGTGACATCTGAAGATAGAGGCGTGAAGGTGGCGACATGAAACGAGATAAATCCCCTTTGATGGTGAGACACGCTTGACGGAACACAACCGAATTTTCTATCTGTTCAAGTAACCCCTAATGATATCACCCGTTTTCTTTTCGGGTAATCGCTTACAGCCATAGATCCCCGCCCCGTAGGGGAGTAGTGCCGTGAGTGGACCTCATGCACTGCACTGTAGGCATTACTTAAGGGGCTTTGCAGCGTGCCTTCGGCCCCTAGCTGCAACCCCTTCCGTTCCTTTTATTGTACTTCCTTTCATATTCTCTTTCTTCATCTTACTTTCCACCATCTCCTAACTCTTGATTCATATTGCAACTGCGAGGTTTTCCTCCTGTTACATCTTTCAAACGTTTTACTGTCAATTTCCATTTCGGAGTTGAATGACCTCATAAGTCCCAGTGCTTGGTCTTTGGCCTAAATTTTATATTCAACTCAACTCAGCGATAGATCCCTTCAGGGTCCTTTAAATATACTTTGAGAATATATTCTAATGAACTTGGATCCCTTATTTCGCAAACTATTCTCGTTAGTAATAAAGTTTCAGTTTATAAAGATCTCACAGCTTTTTTTTTTTTGCAAGCACTAAGTCCCTCAGCATGAGAGAGAGAGAGAGAGAGAGAGAGAGAGAGAGAGAGAGAGAGAGAGAGAGAGATGTTAAGGTAACACCACATAGGCACCCTTTTTTCAATAATGCAGATAACTTGGCTCATTGAGTACCTGCTTCTCTAATGATGATATATGGAATTGTACCACCAACAAAGTTTATCATAAACCTTTGCCCTTCCATCTTTCAGGAAGCTCTTTCAGGAAGCTCTTAACTTTTTCTTTAGTCTTATTTTTTAATCGTTAAGATGGCTAGATAATAGCACGTCTAATACAGAAAGAGATTTACTTATGGTGAGTAAATCTGCTCAAAATTCCTATCGGTTGCAAATAAATTCTCCAATGGTCCTTGAAGAAGTAGAATTAAAAATCACCATAGGGTTCAATTATAAGATGGACCATCTAATAACCAAGAACGAGGAAATGGAAGGAAGGAAGGAAGGAAGAAGGATGAAGGAGTAACCATTAAAACAGCGATCAATCTCCATCTTCAAGGAGAAAATACTACATACATAATGGAAAAACAATAACAGCAACAAAATTCCACAACTGCCCAGTCAAGGAAAAGAATAAAAAAAAACAATACGTAACATACGTAACGGTGCGTATCTTCACCATTCCGCTGACTCGGAAATGGATCCCGCGTCCGACGCCAGAGGAATGAAATCATGCCAAAAATGTGAACGGGAACGATATATATATCCTTCAATCGCAACGGCAGATTACGACATATTAAAACTATTCTTTCGCATTCCTGTCTCTGGGTTGCCACTCGATAAATTTCTTAAAGCTGTAGGCGCTCCCGGCATGCAATATATACACCCGTATCTCACAGAATGCAACGTGCGGTGATGGTGGTGGTGGTGGTAGGTGGTCATATTACGAGGACACACACACAATCTCTCTCTCTCTCTCTCTCTCTCTCTCTCTCTCTCTCTCTCTCTCTGTATGTGTGCAGAATCATAAAAGCACTGATGTTACTTGTAGACTCACTGCTGTGTGCTTACAACACATTTACACAGAAACATGTACACATTACGTGTGTGCGTCTGCGTGTGTGTGTGTCTGTGTGTGTGTGGGAGAGCATACAGAACCAGATGTAATTTTTATCTGTTTTACTAAGAGCTGCATAAGATCCAAATCTTCCAGAAGCTTAGTGGTCACTACAACTCCACTCAATGATTATCCTAACAGACGAAAAGGACTTTAAAAAACAGAAAGGACTTTCAAAGACGGAAAGAACTTCCCTTAACCTACGAAGTGCCGTATGAACTGCCCAACAGCTCTCTAAAATCCCAAGACCTCGTACACAAAACAACATAAATGTGAAATTGCTAACAATCATTGGGCAAAGAAAGCTCCTCCAGATTTCTGAAGGCAAGATGAATAACATATCAACTTGCTTCAATGGCCACCATAAAAGTTAGCCTATGAAAAAAAAGAACGTGTAAATAACCAACTCACAATGATGGTTAAGTGGTTTACTAAGTGGGCTGAGCGGTCCTCAAAATAATTTCATTATTCGGATGACTATAAGATGGTGCGTTCATATACTGCAGAGCTAAGGACACGGGTAATCTATAATTCATAGACAAATAATATACATACATATATATACATGTGTATATATAATACATATATAAATGTATACATATGTGTACATATACGATATACATATAATACACACACAATACCACACACACATAATATATATATATATATATATATATATATATACTATATATATATATATATATATATATATATATTATATATATATATACACACACACATCCGAGGCTCGTGAGCAGAGACAATACCTCGATCATTGCCACATGTACGCTAACTGCTGAATCATGGATGTGAGAGAGAGAGAGAGAGAGAGAGAGAGAGAGATGAGGCGAAGAGAGTGAGAGATGCGAGAGAGAGAGAAGAGCGAGAGAGAGAAGACCAGTCTTTATACAGACGTGAAACCACGGAGAAACGACGGGATGCATTTAATTATCTTTCATTTTTCCCATTATTATGCTTATTTTTAACAATCAAAACTAATAATTGTGTGTGTGTGAGAGAGAGAGAGGAGAGAGAGAGAGAGAGAGAGAGAGAGAGAGAGAGAGAATTAATTATAACCAACGGCAAACGGAATATACATAAAGAAAAGGGACAGATTTCATTATCGTTCATTTCTCCTATTATTGTGCTTATTTTTAACAACCTAAATTAATAACAGAGAGAGAGAGAGAGAAGAGAGAGAGAGAGAGAGAGAGAGAGAGAGAGAGAGAGAGAGCAAGTTTCCAATCGTGTGAGGCGTGTGTCCAAACGGAGATTAATCCCATTTACCTCAGATTAATTACAGGTAGCTCGCATGAGTCCATGCATATCAACTCACCTGAGAGGCGGAGAACACCTTTCTATCCATCCAGGTACAAGGGCCAATTAACTGCCTAATTTCTCAAACTGAACTCTGAAATCGGAGTTTTATGAAGAGGCAAATGAACTGAATGAAATTGTTCGCGTAGGTATTTAATCCCGGTGATGTTATCTAGCAAACACGTATTTAATTAATCATGTACTGTATAAGACATAAATACATACATATATATGTATATATATGTATAAATATATATATATATATATATATTTATTTATATATATATTTATATTTATATTACACATACATATATTACACGCGCACACACACATATACATACACATGTTGCTGGGTAAACGTCAAATGTAGGGCATGCTACTAGTTTAGGAAATAAACATACATACATACATGTATAATATATATATAAAAAAAAACATATATATATATATATATATATATCTGTTTGTATATATATGCTTAAATTTATATATTCCCACAACCACTGTACTTTCCTAACGCAGGACACTCAACGTTAAAAAAAAAATATCACTTTAAAGATGAAAAAGATGGGAAAACCGCTACTCACTGTACCATCCCAGCGTTAATTATGACCTCAGGCAAGGTCGACAGCCTCCAGGAGTGAACTGAGAAACTGTTATAACAAAGCCATTATACATCGACGATAATTTTTAATGAGGATCAAGTGTGACGTCAGACTGATCTGAGAAATTGGGGTGATTAATGGAGGAAGCCGTCAGTGAAACCTTCCGCGCTACTGATTTGATTAATAGTCTGCTCTCGTGTCTGACTTATATATATATATATATATATATATATATATATATATATATATATATATACATATATATACATGTTGTATATATGTGTATACATATACATATATATACATTGGTGTCTGATTGTGTTTATACATAAATATTTATGATTATTATTATAAGTTATAAGCCACACACCACAGCACAAATACACACACACACACAAACATATATATATATATATATATATATATATATATATATATATATATATATATAATATAATAATAAAACTTTCTCCTATTACGAGATAGCTCTATTAAACAATCTGAATGCAGTCAATACCACGTTCCTTCCTTAACTCATTTATGTATATATGAGTAAAATGCCAAGACCCAAAACTAATGAACAAAGTAAATTCAAACTTCCTTTGATACCATCTGCACAAATGCGTACGTCAGACATCTTTTATATAAGAAGGTAACTGGATATTGCACCTAAATTAAGATAGTAACTCAACTTCTCGTTATATTCTGGCAAGTAAGTTCAAGTTGATCACGTGTTTTTCATCTTAGAATTTAACTTTTAAAAAGGCACCTAAAAGTAATGAAGTACTTCATTTGCTCTATAAAAAAAGTTGATTTGAACTAATTTTGGCGAGTGATAATTTTTTCATCAAAACTTGGCTGTTTAAGGTTTGAGCAAAAAGTCTCATAAATATTAGCATTCTATTCATTTCAAAACATTAACGACAGTTTTGTCAAAACAGCTGTTTTGTGTAAATCAGTAGAGTGAATACGCTGATTATCATCATCGATGTCATTCAAAATCTGCAACCCTACAATAAATAATAAATATGCCGTTATCTTGCATGGAGGGCTATGAATGCCATCGAAAGCTTAACAATAACCTGCTAACAAGTGAAATTATCAATTATAAACATAAAATAAAGAAATAAACAAATAATTAACACCAGAAAAAGGAATACGCAACTAGTCTGCGGTCAAAGACGAAAAGAAATACACAGCTGATATACACAAAATAAACAAGGTATCTTTGGCGCAATCGAGTTTTCTGCACATCGTATACATCTGTATGAAACACTCAGCCACGACTCATGCAACTCTCAGCCACGCCCTATGTGGTCAGAGTTGTTGGCACCTATAGCGATGCCAGAAAAACCATCATGGCTAACTTTAACCTTAAATAGATTAAAAACTACAGAGGCTAGAGGGCTGCAATATGCTAAGTTTAATTATTGGAGGGTAGATTCTAAAATGCAGACGGACAATCAAATATCCATCTCAACACTTATCTTTAACAGAAAACTAAAACTACCAGGAAACAAAATGAATTTCCATTTTGTAGAGGGAGCGTACGTAAAAAAATACAAGCTAGTGCCTTAAATCTCACTCAGACCCCTTGAACAAACAGACGCAATGGAAAATCATCGGAAATTCCAAATACAACAGATCATCGCATTAGAATTCAACGCTGTCTGTTGTCCCACACAACATGATCTGTTTACGTAGCAGCTAAATACAGATGACGCATTAGGAAGAAATCCCGGAGAGAGAGAGAGAGAGAGAGAGAGAGAGAGAGAGAGAGAGAGAGAGAGAGAGAGAGGATACTGAATAGCGTTTTCTATCATTGTTTGAATTAAGCTGCTGATTTAGATCAATCACAATAGAAATATGTGACAATCAGGACTAAAACTATGAAAGGAATGAACACAAGAGTTACTTATAAAACATGGAAATATAAAAAAATAAATCAAAATAAATCAAAGTGACTGAAAACCTGTTAGTACAATAAAACAGTCACGAAATAATCAGGTGTTTCAATGACTGAAATCAATTAAAACTGTAATAATTAGGTGGATTATAATTACGATACATTTTCCATATTTCAGAACTCTCAAGGATTAAAAAATACAAAACGTGAAAATACGATAGAGGAAATGAATAAAAAATAAATTACAATATCCCAACGTTGCAAATAATTAAAATTCACGAGTAGAAA
>NC_087220.1:40750395-40755395 GCF_015104395.2 Macrobrachium nipponense | reverse complement strand
TATTTTTTTCCATACTAACGAATCCAATACTTTCGTTTTTTTTATATCAAAACATGAAAATATCCAGCACTCTTAGTCATATCAAAATCTTGGAAAAATCCAGCACTTTTAGCTTTTATATACAAAAAGATGACAATATCCAGAACTTTTATTTCTTTATATAAAAAAGATGACAAAATACTGCACTTTTATTTTTATCAAAAAAGACCAAATTCAGTACTTTTGTTTTTTATATAAAAAAGATGACAAAATTCAGCATTAATATTCTTCGCTGAAAAACACTTCAGATGCTTTATTATTCTGATACCTACAACATTTTCATGCGGAAGATAAGGAAACGGAAAAATGCAACGCTCTACCTGATAAAGGGTTGGAGAGCGAAATAAAGCAAGGAAGACGGAAAAAAATTCCAAAGCATGACAACAGTAGGAATCAAGTAGGAATCACGAATTCTAACTCGCCCGCACAGCTGAATCTTGAGAGATGAGATGTGTTCTTATTTAGACTGAATTATTTTTCAACAAAAAGAAAAAGACTGATTTTATTTATAGACGAGGTGGCGCTACGATGCGCTGGAACCCGGTGCAGCCCGCCATGTCATCCTTACCCTCCCGATCCCCTACCTACCCCGCCCCACACGGGGCAGACAACAGGTTTGCAGGAGGAGGGTGGCTATGTCATGTCTCACCCTATCCTCCCGAACCGCCCCCCCTCCCCAAGACAAACAAGAAAGATCCACTCGGATTGTATCATTAGAGATTCATTTTTAATAGAGCAAAGAAATGATCACCAAAGCAACACTAATCCCGTAAACTAGTTAATGAAAGATCTGGATTCATATCAATTGGTCGGTCAGAGTCTAAAGGTCCAAATCAGCCCTTTTAACCTCTTCAACACATTCACTCATTTATGCCATCGCTGGCATAAGGCCAACTGAAGAAACCAACCTCTCAGGCAATCTGAAAAGCAATTATGAGAAAGAAGTTAACTGATTTGTATATAGAATTTAGACCAAAGGCCAAGCATTGGAACCTATTAGGTCATTCAGCGCTGAAACAGAAATTGACGGTCAATGGGTTGACAGTTGTAACAGGAGGAAAACCTCAAAGCAGTTGCACTATGAATCAATTATTAGGAGAGGATGGAAAGTAAGATGGAAGAAATAGAATATGAAAGCAGATACAGTAAAAGGAACGAAAGGGGTTTTAGCTAGGCGCCGAGGGGACGCTGTAAAGAACCTTAAGCAATGCCTGCAGTGCACCGCATGAGGTGCACTGACAGCACTATACCCTACGGAAGAAGTTAAAGAATAAGCCATAATATACCAGCTCTACACCTCGAGAAAACTAATTAATGGCGTTTTGAGATCGACCTGAATTGATAGATGTCAGTTCTCGATAAAAGACAACATAATTAATAAAGAAAACAACCTAGAATACAAAGTATGTCTTCACGGGGATCAGTTGGCCTCCAAAGCTATTTCTCCTATATCGCAGTTAACTAAAAGTATTTAGAGTATAAGGAACAGGCTTTTCTGAACTCTAAATATACAAAGACCAGATAAAAGCTTGAGAGAGAGAGAGAGAGTTTTTCCCTGTTGCATGGATTCGGGACATCTCATGAAGGACATCATCGTTATCACTATCTTCATCATCACTATCATTATCCTTCCACAATCCTTCAGAGATATACCACTGTTCTCGTTTCTACATAATCTTTAAGCTGGTCGACAAAAGCCCGCCTTCCTTGACTGCAAGGAGGAGGAGAGAAAGGAGGGAGGAGAGGGGGGTGAGGGCATGGATTGGAGTGCTGGACTCTCTAGGAAGTGGAGGGGGAGGGTCGGGGGGTGGGGGGTGGGGGGAGCAGGTGCTCCAATGAAGGCAGAGCGAGGCCGGTAAATGGAAGAAGGAAAAATAAAGATTAAGAAAATAACAACAGAATTCGTCTCCTTAGAAGCACTGAGCTGAAGACCTGAATGCGATCGCGACATTTTATAAAGGCTACCAGAGGCACCGTTCAAAGAGGGGACGTTAATGTACTCTGTTTCTCCTTCCCCTTTTCCCCTTGCAGACACTGGGGGAAGCCCAGGGGAGGGGGAGGGATCGGAGGGAAGGGGAAGGGGTTATGTTTACAGCAACAAAGGCTCAAGGCGCTTGTCATAAATGGATGATGGACATTATTATAGAAGCAAAAGGAGCAGATGGGGTTCGGGGTTTTACACTACCAAGATTTTGGATGTTTAATTATTAACCCTCAATGCCATTAAGCCTATGGAGTTAAGGGATGGAAGTTAGGAAGAGTTTTCATTTATACTCTAGCTACCCAATCCTAAAGAGTTACAAATATTAAGAAGCTTATGGGATTGGGTAAAAAAATCTGGGTATTTAATTTACAATTTTCGCTTACTAGGAGAGTAAGCCTACACACTTCTTTCTAGTTGTTCTTGTTGGGGAGGGTGTAGGAAAGGTATAGAAAAGCCTAAAAAGGTCTGAAAAAGGTGTTTTGCGTTGAGGTAAAGATTACAGGAATTATAGAATCGGATATTTATGATTTATCTATTAGAAATGAAAATGTAAAAAATAAATATTGGGCATGTTCGACAATACAGAAAAATTATTTCTAATAAAATATAGCGTGGTTTATTTTAATTTTTGTCGGTGAAATAAGGCTCTGTATGACCATAGATTTTAGCATGTTTTACTTTACGTTAAAGTTAGGAATATAATGTTTACTACTTATGCGTGAGGGAAAATCTTGCGTGTGTTCCGAGTGAGCTGAAGGTCGGATCACACTTTGTTACTCAAGCAACAATTACCTTAGTCTTTCGACGCCAGGTTATATAAAGTCAATCAATCAAGGACATCTTTTGGACAAGGATCATAAAGAATTCTCCCTTTGCTCAAATATCTTAGAATGCTGGAACAACAAAGCAGAAATGGCAGAAAGCAGAAACCCTGTGGTAGTTCAAACTACTGCTTCACTGACTCCCTCGGTGATTAAAACTCATAAAACAATGTAGAGAGAAGAAAAATTAGGTAACCTTGGTACTGCTGCAAGTGTAGCTCTGGCGCTGACGAAAAGCGCGAGTGTACGACTATTCCAAAATCTAGAGCAATATTAAATAATCTCATAGGAGACATTACGTCACAGGCCTGCTATCTTTCCTAGGATCAGAATGAATAAGGACAGATCCTGTAGTGTTTCGAAATCACAATGATTCTCATTACAATGTATAATGACAATCGACAGCGTCTTGTTGAAGAGTCCTAGCCAAATTTAACCTTATTCACGTTAAAATGACAATAATTCACTTAATATAAGTTACATTGAATGAGTTCTTCCGTATGCATATAAGAAAGTATCCTATCTTCCAAGGAAGCAGACAACACTGAGGTCACCCATCAATTTCAAAACTTAAAATCAAAACTACATCAAAATGATGACATTGATTGACTGGCCTTATGTAACCTGGCATCGAAAGACTAGGGTAACTGTGGCTTTGGTAAAAAATGTGAATTAAAAGCCAATTTTTTTTTACCCAACCCCATAAGTTTCTTAATATTTGCAACTCTTTTTGGGGGTTGGGTAACTAGACTATGGGTGAAAACTCTCCTTAACCTCCATCTCTTAATCCCATAAGCTAGTGGCATTGGGATTAGCGATTAAAAATCCCAAATCTTGTCAGTATAAAACCCCGAACCCCATCTGCTCCTTATGCTTGCATAATAATGTTCATCGTCCATTTATGACAAGCGCCTTGAGCCTTTGTTGCTGTAAACATAACCCCGTCATAATGGGAGGGACCACCCACCTTCCCCTTCCCTCCGATCCCTCCCCCTCCCCGCCTCTTCCCCCATTGTCTCAAAATGGGAGAGGGGAAGGAAACCAGAGCACGTTACTTTGAACCAGTCCATCCAAAAAGGCATTTAGAGAGCTATATCCTACTTACAATTACACCTGCCTTCGTTATATGGATGAATTCCATCCCTGGAATCGAATGAACTGAATCCCTAAGAAAAACATGACTACCACTGAGTCTGCCAACTAAGCATTTAGATGACCATCAAGCTCTCCAAAAGGACAGCTGATAGAATTGCATCCAAATTATAGTCGCCTCTGGGTCTTCGTAGTCGGGGGATCCAATAGACCTAATCACTGACACCTATTTGGCGTCTTTTTAAGTCAAAGTCATCTGCAACTATACAAGGTAATAAAAGCTTTCCTTCTAATTTGTATCTAACCTATTCATAACAGGAAATCTATTAGGTTTCATGCTCTCTATTATCAACCATAATTAGGACTATCTGTAGATTGAACGATCAACTTCTCTCCTACAAAAGATCAATATCCATTCTAGAAAAGACTACACCTTAAACGCCGTTGTCTTTGTTGCCTGAACGAGATTCCTGCGGATTTTAAAGAGGCATTAAACCAAGAAAAAACTATTAATAAATAACATCAGCAAAATCTCCTGACCAAATGACTGACACTTAAGCTGACATTCTATTCACAAGACTCCTCACTTGAAGCAGCGAACTGTTGAAATAAAAGAAAAAAAAGAAAAAATACATCATTAGGCGATTCCTGAATTCCGATCACAGCCGCAACCGCGACAGGGGCCTCTAGGGTTTCAAGAGGACATTTGACAGACCACGATCCAATTACCGAATGCATTAATGGGAGAAAACGTTTTGGAATGAGCGATGTATCGAACGTGAAGAGGCTCGGCCCATTTTTCATGGCAGAGAGGATAAGTGGACAGCTTTGTTGTTGAGGAGGGGCCTTTGTTGCGGACAAATCAGAACGGCTGCCAATCGAGGGTGGTTGTAAAAGGTCATGTCAGGTCATACGCAATAATCAAGAAATCGTCGAAGACAGAAATACTTGAATGGTACGATGAAAATCCCACAAGACTGGCATGATATAGGACGATAACACTCAAAAAAAAAATTGCGCCATAATTGTACACTGACAATAGGGTTTTTTTATAACTTTTTCGT
>NC_087220.1:40732895-40740395 GCF_015104395.2 Macrobrachium nipponense | reverse complement strand
AACTTCTACGGGAATCTGCACCAGAACGGAAACACCATTTATCAAAATGATTTAAGTCACACTACCTTATCCACACGTCCTCTTCTAGAATAAAGGACCGGGGATTTCTTCACTGGATATCGTCTCTCTCTCTCTCTCTCTCTCTCTCTCTCTCTCTCTCTCTCTCTCTTCTCTCTCTCTGGAACAGAGAATTCCTATTTTCCTTCGTATCTGATCAAAGAAAAAAATCGTATTCCTTTTTGACCGAGAGGGAACTTTCCACTTCCCCTCTACAAGGAGAATTTATTTCCCTTTCCTTTTACAAGATAAAATCTCCTTTTCTCCTCTTTAAAAGAAAGAGAATTCTAGTTCTTTCCAATAACACGGTAAAGGTGCATTCCCTCCGAACTGAAATAAATCCTTCTTCTCTTCCTGAACAGGACGATCAATATCGTTCACGACACCAACGTGCCACGGAAAGAACATCCGAGGGAAAAATCAAGTTCGGTTTTCATTGAAATTAAAATAATAAATCCTTTAAAACACGAATTCTCACTTTTCCAATCAGAAGACACATCGACCATTCCACTTTCATGTGACCGACGAAAAGAATGGATAGTAACCATGGAAAATGAGCAAATAAAAATGAATACGAAAAATGGACATTCAAATTAATAAATAAAGAACGCGGTTGGGCCGGTCTCCTCATATACAGAGTAGGATTAGAAGCTTTCTATCTATCTATCTATCTATCTATCTATCTATCTATCTATATAAGGTTTTTCCTGGGCAGGCGACTGAGGCTTAACATACCAGCGAATTTTACCTAACTCCTCGACCCATTGGCGCTCGAATTCCTAACATTTCATTCGACCTTAAAGCCCCTTTCACCCACACCCCAACACCCAACCACACATATATGTATATATATATATATATAAATATATAATATATATAATATATATATATATATATATTAATATATATATATGTGTGTGTGTGTGTGTGTGTGTGTGTGTGTGTGTATGTATAAAGATGGCTAGAAAGTTTCTAATCCCAACATTGTATACGGAAAGTCCGCCCCAGAGGCGTTCTTTATTTATTAATTTGATTGTCAACTTTTTAATATTAATTTTCATTTGCTAATTTTCCATTGTTACTATCTATTCTTTTCGTCGGTCACTTAAAAACTACAAACTTCCTTCAGTGCTTGTTCGTGCGTTTGACAAGGCACTGGGTTGCCTGTTTCATCGCTCTCTGTATTGAAATTAAGAAAATATAAATTAATAAAAAAAGTTATAATCAAATGAATAAATATAAAAAAGAACGCGGTTGGGGCGGACTTCACAATATGCAACGTAAGGATTAGAAGCTTCCTATCTCCTTTAACAAAAAGCAAAACTTTGTATGGTGCGAATATACCCGATTCTTAATCACACGCGAAAGGCCCATTCATTCTTATTTCAAACCTCAATAAAATACTTTACCTTTTCTTCAAAAAGTTTCCCTTTCCTGTAAAAGATGAAATACCCACTTGTAAAACATACCTTCCTTTTAATATAGACGAATGAAATTCTCTATAATTTGTCAAAAACAATTTGAATCTTATCGCTTGGAAAAAATTATACTCCTCCCATTAATAGGCAAATGGGCAACTTTTACTTTTCCGAAGCTTCAGTTTGGACCTCCTTTGTTGGTGTCGACTCCAAGCCTAAAAAGGAGTGTCATTAGCAAGAATAAAGTAGTGATGCTTGCAATAAGCCTTAGCGTTCTGGCACAGGCAGCAATGGGTCATATACAAACCGGAGGCCTTCAGACAGGACAAATTAAAAAAAAATTAGGGAAACTATTCACAATTCCTTTAACAGAAAATCGGCAAAACGACATCATTCATTTTCCTTCAGCTGATGAGAGGAATAATCCTTATTCCTCTTAAGCACCAAAGCAAAGAAAGTATCTCCTCTCCCTTGACAAGAATATAAGAAAAACGAGAACTATTCCCTCTTGCGTAACAGAAAATGGAAAACGAGAACGACACCTTTATACTTAAAAGAAAAGGAAAAAGATAAACTATTTCCTTTTCCATAAAAGAAGGAGTAAAGGGGAACTACCTTCACAAGCCAGGCAAAAAAAAAAAAAAAAAAAAAATCTGCCCTGTCCTTCAATCAATGGAAGACAAGCGGTACGACAGACACAGAAGACAAATTAAATCAAGGAAGACTCAGAGGACAAAACAAATCGAGGGAACGAAGGAACCTCGAAAGGTGATGCTAAACATAAGAAAGATAAGAATAATATAGAAAAATGAAGATACAGATATGGCATATGATAACATACACAGGAGTTACATCGGAGAAATAAAGATACGAAACGACAACATTAGATTAGAGAATGCCAAGAAGAAATGTAAAAAAAAAAAAAAAGAAGCAATACAGATACAATACGTATGGGAAGCTAAACGAATGATAGGAATTAAGAGGACAAATAAAACGATTCAATAAGCAGGGAGGGAATAAAAGAATAATAAAGACACGAAATAGAATATAAACAAATGAATTACAAGAATCAAGCTAAAATAAAATGACTCGATAAACATAAAAGAAATCCACAAATAATGAAAGTTCACACAAACACACACAAACACATACCCAAAAGACATAAACAAGGAGAGAAAGGTAAAAGGGATAAGAAACAAAGCCTAACCACACAACACTGAGGCGAAAGCACAAAGAGAAGGGAAGCTTTAAGATCGCAAGATCTAAAATCATTTTCCGAGGACAATGGAAGGACGACCAGCGCCTCCTCTAAGAATAGGCTGGCTAAATTTCGGCGTGACCCAAGTCTCAAGAATTGCATTTGCATATTGGGCACGGTTTTAAATAATCTCTACCACACAAAGGTTTTTCTTTTTCAATACATTTGTACGAATCAAGTAGCATTAATAGCTTAACTAAACAAGAAAAAAATAATAATAAAAATGCGAGAAGTTTCTTCGGAGCAATCTAATTTTCTGTACAGCGTATAATGCTTTATGAAACTCAGCAGTGGTCCATGAAGCTCTCAGCAGCGGCCCATGAAGCTTTCAGCCACGACCCGTTGGTGGCCTGGATTGTTGGCACCTTAATCTTAAATAAAATGAAAGCTACTCGGGCGAGAGGGCTGCAATCTGATTGGAGGATGGATGATCAATACACCAATTTGCAGCCCTCTAGCCTCAGTAGTGTTTAATATCTGAGGGTGGAAGGACAGACAAAAAGCCATTTCAATAGTTTTCTTTTACAAAAAACTAACCACACATCGCTTTTAAAGGCTACGCTTTCAGATGTTAGATTAGGAAATGTCTTCGAAGCAAGTTTTCCCAATGAAGTTTGTTCATTTTGTTTTAGTATTTCTTAGATAATGAAAAGCTCACTTGAGATTTGTAAACATTCCTGCAAATGATTAACTCCTCTACCTTGTAAAAGAGTAAAGGTTAACTACAATTTACAGGAGACCTTGGCGGCCTAGATGTGGCAGTGGGTCATAACGAAAAGAAACGACTAAAACACGCATATAGTTTACATCATTTTCGCCGACGGATTACAAGCAGATTATCCTTTCATATCTCAAGCACAGATGAACAGAATTTGATGAAACATAAAAGTAGATCTTCAAGGATTTGTCACCGTGGAAGCCATCTCGTCCACGAGCCAATTCCTCCGAAGATTACAAAATGTTGAGAAGGTCACTGTATAAAAATGGCAAGCTTCATGAAATTCTGGTGGCACTTTCTTGAGTTTTTAGACTCCCTACTTGCAAATCAGCACTTTCCACGACTTCAAAGTTTCATATCCTACACGTTAAGGATCCCCACTGGTGGTGAGTTTTCGGTGAATATTATAATCGCCCTTTGTATGTAACATTCATATTCGATCACAATATTAGGAAGACATGGGATTCATACTTCCAATAGGTTCCTTAACAATTAGGCCTGGTCAAGATATCCCTACAACTTACTCGTGTGACCTTGAATTTGTACTTCTACAAGAGTCTAGATCTGAACACGTTAATATACATGAAGAGGAAATTTTAGGGAAAATATATAAGATAAAACATTTGGACGGACGGGGAATATCACAACGCACAGATAGATTACCAAAGAGCACTTGTGGAACTTTTGTATGTATGAATCTAATATTTTACAGACACTAGTGGTAATAAGAGTAGTGATATCCTACATCACTGTCAAAACAGCAAACAATCTCCAAGATAAAAACATAAATAAGTCACAAATACTAACAAAGATAACAACACCATAAAGTATGACAATAAAAGCCCAAAAATAAGCCACATACGGTATTAAATTACGCTATTCCAAGCCCGTGACGGCTAACATTCCATGATCCTCAAGAGAGCTTGTATTACAATTTACATTCCGCATTTCAAATCACATCCCAGCGCTCGGTGTCATGTTGTAAGCCCACTGATAAATTATTGCTTGGCGACCAAAAAATCAACTGTGATATAGATTTGTTGTCAGGGAATATACTGTATGATGATGATGATGATTATTATTATTAGGATATTCATGGTAGTAATTAAAAGCAATGGTCAGAAATTCTGTCAATATAGCGATGGCAAATCACTGGCTCTGTATCATGATCAGTTACTGTTGCAGTGTTGGGGGATCTTTAGTGGTGGGAGGTTGAAACCAACATTCTTTGGAAGCTTGAATTTCAAGTCAATGGCCCTTGCCTGCTTGTTCGGTGTGAATAATAATAAATAATGTGAAAATTTTCAGCAATAAAGAATGAACAATATCAACTTTATCACTAAGTATATGCAATAGTCTCTCTCTCTCTCTCTCTCTCTCTCTCTCTCTCTCTCTCTCTCTCTCTCTCTCTCGCCTATTAATCCATGCTTTAGTGCAGTATACATGTCAATATGTTAATCTTAATATCTCACTACGTCAAACACGTATTTAAAAAAAGAAATACCACTACATACTAACTCACAGTATGCAAAACGGATTCACACGCAGACACATAGCTACAAAAAATAAGTAAAAGAAGACCTACAAATTATACAAACATATACGTATATATATATATATATATATATATATATATATATATATATATATATATATATATGTGTGTGTGTGTGTGTGTGTGTGTGTGTGTATATGTATAAGTATATATATATATATATATATATATATATATATATATATATATATATATACACACACGAAGCAGACAAAACAATTCCCCCAAATTTACTTTTACCAGAAACCATGTACAAGTCCCCAACATCTTTCAAGATTTAACTAAAACATTCCACAAGATCTTCAAACCTCAATTCCGAAGATCCCATGATGTGTGGGGAAGGTCTGTCAATGCCAGGCGCGAAAGGAAAGCATAATACGTTCATAAATATTGCACTTATCGTCTGTATTTCAGATTTATAGCAAGGAATAGTATTCTGTGGTGATGCTATCTCAAGTTCTCGTTTTCATAAATATGCTATCATCTTTTCTATTTATGATCCATTTCATGGATTAGAAAAACCTAGTATGTCTATGCAATCCACTCTCTCTCTCTCTCTCTCTCTCTCTCTCTCTCTCTCTCTCTCTCTCTCTCTCTCTCTCTCTCTCTCTCTCTCTCTCTCCTGTTCCAAGTTTCTGACCGTTAGTCTTTTATAAATTTTCAGCGGATGCAATTCCAGTTCGTCCCAGAGAGAGAGAGAGAGAGAGAGAGAGAGAGAGAGAGAGAGAAGCGGTTGCTGAAAATAAATCTAACTAGCAATCTGATAAAAATGCAAGAGACAAAATAGGATTACAAAATAAAGAAAAAACATTTTTATATCATATTAAAGTTGGTTCAGAAAAACTTTAATTGCATTAAATAAATATTCAGCAAATCCTTGCAATGTGCTTTTCCAAAAGAATGTACTGCATATGTCCTCGAAAGGGAAATATATACTATTCCTTATCCAAAAAAAAAAGCAGAGAGAGAGAGAGAGAGAGAGAGAGAGAGAGATAGAGAGAGAGAGAGAGAGAAGCTTATTATGAGCTTGCTGATAACAGATACTTAAGCAACAATTATACAATATTGCAACAAAAAGATGAATTAAATTACTTTGTTTGTCACGTAGGATTCAGTGATTAGAAAAGAATAATAATGAAACTTTGAAAAAGACAAATAAAAAAAGAAATAAATAAACACAGATGTTTCATGAAAATTGAAATTCTGAAAAAAAAAAACTGGAGTGACAATTAAATCAAAGATGAAAAAGGGGAAAAAAATCAGAAAAACAAAATCTAAACACGATATGGGCAATCTTTATATACTATATAAATAATTCACAAACTACCATACTCAATCAAGTCACGCAAAACATAGTGAAGTCTGTACAAATGTACAAAAAAAAAATGACACGTCAGTTTAAAATTTGGTAGAATTAAAAAAATAAAAAAAATCCTAAACGATAAATCCGAGGACTGGCGCTAGGCACTCATACCTGCGTCATAATTACCAAAACGTTGTTTACGGTGCCAACGTAATGGCTGGGTGTGATGGACAAGGGCAGATGGTACCGCTGTTTGTTTGTCATTACGCCATGAGATTTCAGCTATTTCTATTAACTAGGAGAGCTATTTCTATGCAGTGATGGGCGCTCGCTGTCTTTCTGTTTTCAAGGATTTACAAACTGAATTCGGCAATGTTTATTTATTACAGCGTGGCCAGAGAGCAAGTTTATTATCTGTTGTGCTTTAAACTATTTGATTTTTAAGTTATCAATCTGCCAATTAGATGATTTCCTCTCTCACTTTTTCATTAGTTCATCAACAATACTTCTAACCAACTACCTGATAACTTCTCTCTCTCTCTCTCTCTCGTCCATTGAATAGTGTTCTTATACTGTGTAGATGATAATTTGTTTGGACATAATAATAAACTATTGTCTAGTCTCGTTTACAGGCATGCAATGTTTGCTTCTCACCCTGCCATACTATATTGTGAACAAGTCTCTCTCTCTCTCTCTCTCGTTTATCAACACGTACTCTTATTGTGTAGATTGTAATTTGTTTCGAGGTACTTATAAATTATTTTCTCTCCCTAGCAATCTTGTTTACAGGCATGCATTGTTTACTGGTCACCTGTCATTCGATATCATGAGCAAGCACCTATCTCTCTCTCTCTCTCTCTCTCTCTCTCTCTCTAAGAGTGAGAAACATGGAAATGCTTAGTGGACGTGAAAAAAATTTTTTTTTTTTTTACCATAAGTGAAAGGGTGATGTAGGGAAGGGAGGGGGAGGGAAATCAAAGTGTTTTGAGACGCGTTGGTCGAGCGGAGAAAATGGAAAACGAGAGAACAGTGACAGTAATGTATGATTTGGAAGTGTTGGGAAGATGGAGGAGCGAAAGACCTAAAATGAGTTGGATAGATTCTGTACCGAAGGTATAAGAAAGGAAGGCCCTTTATATCCCGGGAAACGAGGGCGTGCCTGCAAGACACAAGTGAAGGATGAGGGTGGCG
>NC_087220.1:40725395-40730395 GCF_015104395.2 Macrobrachium nipponense | reverse complement strand
ATCAGCACAGTGGGGTTAAAAGGAAGGTACTTGAATCGTTCGGCCTCGTTCGGAAATCAAACCAGAGATCTCCGTCTCTCTTGACACACACTCGCACACACACAAGCATACGAAGGCACATATCCAGAAGCAAATAATTTGAGGCACATTAACCCCATACGTATGCATGCAAATTTGCAAAACTGAATTGGACGCTTTAATGGTTTGAACAACAGAGGAGAGCAAAATTCAGACTTAAATTTGTCCCCATCCTTTAAAATGGTCACAGAGTCCAAAGACGAGGAGGGATTTCAGGAGCTGCATGTGGAACAATATGTGATGAATATATAAATTTATATCTGACTAAAATGACCATATTTTAGCTATAAACAAAACCATCTCCACTAAGGTAAAAATCTTTAAGGGAAAATTCGAAGATAATATTCCTGTGTTATAAAATTCCTGGTAATATAAAACATTTTACACTGAAGGTAAATCAGTTGACTTAGTTTTTACTACATCATACTTTTACGTAAGACTGTCATTTCCACAATGCAATTTCCCCGTAATGTTTAGAAAAACTTCACTGGTATCCCCACCGTAAACACGGAGAAACGAGACAGGCGCTTTCCAGCATTAAAAATAAAATAAAATAAAACTCTTAAGAGCGAAGTCCTTCCCGATACAAAATTTCAGCTTTACCAAAATCTTTGCTTCGAACTAGTTAGTGGTGATTCACCGACTGTAAATCTCTCTCTCTCTCTCTCTCTCTCTCTCTTCTCTCTCTCTCTCTCTCTCTCTCTCTCTCAGCAGTGAAAGTCAGCACAAAATTAAATTTCATCTCTCTTCTATACAAACCTCAAATTAAGTGAAAAAATAAAACCAGGTTAAGATACGTCTTTTCAAGTAGCACCTAGTGGACCGCCCCCCTATACGCTGAAATACGTTACGCATATGTGTTCTAATGATTCCTTCCGTACTGATACAAAACAAGGGACTCGTGTAATTAATTAACAAGCATCCATGTTTTCTTTTACGAGTACGAGGATACACCGGTTCGGTGGTTGCAAAAGGAGCAGAAACAACATGTAGGATTATTATTATTGTTATTATTATTCTATTTTCTTGAGTTGAAATCACACAAGTCTTACCTACCCAAGGCCTGAAGGAATTTCATGGATGGAGGAAGTAGAACATTTCCCTCTTCCTTCGTTCTTTCTTTCTATTTTTCTTTAGATCTTCAGCTAAAACCCTATTTGGATATAATCAACAGACTACCAACACACGAGGGTCCCGAAGCGAAATCAACCTCCAGTGAAAAATGAGTTATAGAAAAAGGTGTTTATTAAATATGAACAAATAGAAAATAAGAACAATGCATCTGGATGCAGGAAACGTCAGTAGGAAGCAGGAATGAACGCCCTCCTTGCTTAAACATTTGGAATCAGACGATTCCGCAACTGCACTTGGCGAATTGTTCCACTTTTTAGCTGTTGCCAAAACTAGCCTCCGTATTTGAGGAGTTCCACAATTTAGTTCAATTCAAGATGTAAATGTAAATTACATAATTAGATGTAAATTTCATAACTATAATGGCAAAAATATTTCACCAAAAAAAAAATTCAATAATGAATAATTGACTAACTAAATGAAGGTAGTATATTGAGAGAGAGAGAGAGAGAGAGAGAGAGAGAGAGAGAGAGAGAGAGAGAGAGAGAGAGAGAGAGAGAGACTTTATTTAAAGCCTAAATGCAATCGAGCCAAAGTCAAAGAACTGGAGAAACATTCCTAAACTCACTTTCCGAATCTGCTTGGCCAAATTTTGTTTTAAACTAGTTAATGGACTTTCACTGGGTGTGAACCCCCCTTCTCTCTCTCTCTCTCTCTCTCTCTCTCTCTCTCTCTCTCTCTCTCTCTCTCTCTCTCTCTCTCTCTCTCATTACCCCAACGCCTCCAAACATGCAAAATCTTTAAAAAGTATTTAGCTGTGCATATAAAATCTTTGCTTATTGATGAGTCAAAAGACATTTCACTCTTGAGGCTATTTTTAACATTATCATCATTAGCAGTAGTATTAGCACTAGTAATAGTAGTGGTGGCAGTATACTGTTTTTACCACAGCTACATAGAAGGGTAATAATTGTGCGAAATTATGCAATATTAATACACGATGATAATGACAGCTACACTAAAAAAAATAATCAATAATCGCCATATAAACGTGATGCGTATTCATATATTTACTTTTTCTATGCAACAGAACCGAAGGGTAATGATCTTCACTTTTAACTATTACGAAATGGAAAAAAATAGAACAATACTTCATGCATACGGCGTAATTTGAAAGGGTTCCTTACGCCTTAATCAAAGGATTTCTTATCAATAAAACTTTTTTGAGGACCAAATCACAACGAATGAGGGACTGCGATGATCTAAAAATATGATCCTCCCAGAAGCTTAAACAGATTCAGGTATGAAAAACCTCTAAGTCGAAGATATTTGAGCAAGTCTTACGAAACACTTCCACTGTCCTCGTCATACGTTACAATTAAAGCGGAGTTGATTTCAGACCGGTTTAATTCAAGACAAACTTCGCAGATCGCATTACTTGTGTTCAGAGGGGAGGCAAAACGAGTCTGCAAGGTGTTAAAATAGTATTACAGTCATTATTTCCATCGTTGTATCTGATGAGGTGACTTTGCTTTTCCTAAAGATGTCTTCAGGCAAGGACAAGACATTTGAATATGAAAAGTTTATTCATAATTTACAGCTGCTGAATCTTGGATGTACTCCTTATAAAACAATTTCCTCTTCATATGCCATGTCATATAATTAAACATTATTCATAATTTACAGCTGCTGAATCTTGGATGTACTCCTTATAAAACAATTTCCTCTTCATATGCCATGTCATATAATTAAACATTATTATTTTTTTTATTACAGTCATCCTATTCGAGTGGGTGGTATTTATAGTGGGGTTCGGGTTGCATCCTGCCTCCTTAGGAGTCCATCACTTTTCTCGTTTTGCGCGGTGTTTCTAGCAGTACACACTTCTGCATGAGACCTGGAGCTACTACGGCATCTATTTTTTCCAGGTTCCTTTACAGGGATCTTTGGATCGTGCCTAGCGTTCCTATGATTATGGGTACAGTTTCCACTGGCATATCCCATATCCTTCTTATTTCTATTTTCAGGTCTTGATACTTACGAACCTTTTCTCTTTCTCTCTCATCTACTCTGGTGTCCCATGGTATTGCGATATCGATGAATGATACTTTCTTCTTGATTTTGTCAATCAACGTTACGTCTGGTATCACCCTATCTGTTCTGATACCACAGTCCCAGAGGATCTTTGCCTGATCGTTTTCTATCACTCTTTCAAGTTGTTGCTCGTACCACTTATTACTGCAAGGTAGCTGGCGTTTTTAGCCTATTATTATTATTATTATTATTATTATTATTATTATTATTATTATCTGAAGGTAGGAGACCCTCTTTCAAACATGTTTTGTTAAAGAGGATGGCAGCATCAGTGGAACTGATTTTATAACATATATAAAATCAATTCCACTGATGCTGCCATCCTCTATAACAAAACATATTATAAATCATTATTACTATTATTATTATTTTCCGGCTGCCTGGTTGACAATAGTTAATGCGGCTGCTGAATTTATTTCTTTATTTACTGTTAGGAAGTTAAGAAAAATCCGCTGATTAACTTCCATTCAAGGTTGAGAAAAGCACATTTAATGGAAAATTTACTGTTTTTCGTCGATATTTTGGCATTTGTTGATTTACTTTTCTCATTTACTCGTCCTTTTTTTCTGTTGAAGGTCGGTAAATATCCAGCTTCACCTAACTGTACATATCCTACCCAATCTCAAGGAATTTGCATCATGTAGCAGCCACTGGGAAAAGAAAGGCAAGCTAATCCGACAGCCATGAGGACTATCTATCTTGTGCTGTGTTATTATTATTATTATTATTATTATTATTATTATTATTATTATTATTATTATTATTATTATATTTCAGTAGACGAAACCTATTCACATGGAAAAATCACACGGGGACCACTAACTCGAAATTCAAGCTTTCAAAGAATGTAGGTTTCAGCCTCCCACCGCAAAAGACCCCCCCACTGCAGCGGTAACTGATCATGATACAGAGCCAGTGATTCTTCATGGCTCTGGGGGAGACGCGAACCCGCGACATCTGAGTGGCATGCTACATGCTACGACACTAACCACTATATCAGCGGACCAGCTGCTTAGAAGCTTCACAAAGATATGAAAGAATGACGGCGATGGATGAGAAAATTTAGACCTAAAAACCCACTGACTTCTAGTTTATTTTCGAGCTTTGATTAATGATATTTCTGAGGTTAAGCTTTTCACTTATCATGCATGACTGCAAATATCAACACAAACAGATCCTCTGGTGACAATTTGGTCTAATGACCTGGCACCGGAACCGTTTGGTTATTCAGTTAATTTAGTATTCATGGACGGTTCAGGAAAAGCGGCCCCAGAGCGAATGTCTGAGGCATGACTTTGAAACTTTTATTATCGTTTGATATTTACAAGTCATTTCTTATTTTATATGTGTAAAGAGAAAAGGAACCTTTGGTTAGATTTAGTGCTGAGCCATACAGCCACTGAATTTTGTGACCTAATTAAAATCTATGTGTATCAGCCAATAACTTTGCAAAACAGTGATTTGTTTTGGAGCACCAAAAAAATACTTTAATTTCCAAATATATAAAGTTTGCATGTACGTCATATAAATAAATTAACAAATAAATAAAATACTGAGAATCTTGCATTTTCCATTGAAAAATTGATGATTTAATTTCCAAATATAAAAAATATGCCTGCATGTCATATAAACAAATTAACAAATAAATAAAATACTGAGAATCTTGCATTCTTCATTGAAAAATAGACGAATGTCTGTCATACTAAGAGATACGTTTAGTCAGGCGTCCCTAGCAGTTCAATATAAACAAAACCTGG
>NC_087220.1:40712895-40720395 GCF_015104395.2 Macrobrachium nipponense | reverse complement strand
GCACATTTTTGGCGCCGAGAACGGAAAACTTTTATATCGATATGAGGGCAACCATTCCACAGTGAATTGGCAGTACTGTGTTCACAAAATTAATAAAATTTTCATATTGTGATTATGCGTGTGTCCATAGACACACACACGTATGTATATATATATGTATATATATATATATATATATATATATATATATATATTATATATATATATATATTATATATATATATATATTATATAGATTATAAAAGAGAGAGAGAGAGAGAGAGAGAGAGAGAGAGAGAGAGAGAGAGAGAGAGATACATATTTAGATACATAAACCGTGCTACTTGATAAATTACATAGTGAAACAAATCTTGCCCCATTTGTCCTAAATAAAAAATATATAAAAGTAATTATGTATGGATATATATAAATATATATATATATATATCTATATATATATATAATATATATATATATATATATAACATATATGCGGTATGTGCTTATAAATTAAAAAATACGAAACAATAATTTATGAATGTATGCATATTTACATATTTGCATACATGCTTACATACGTGTTTACATATTTTTCACTTGGCCGAGTTTGGCAAGAGTAGTTTGTGTAATTTTATAAAGTAAATTGCACTAATATATATATATATATATATATATATATATATATATATATATATATATATATATATATATATATATATACAAAACTAAGACACGTTTTCAGCCTCTAATCCGAATCAGCCCCTCCTTGCAAGTTACATTATTTTCCCCCCTCCCCCTCCCCTCCCGCTCCTCCCCCTCCCCTCCCCCGCCATAAAAATCAAAGTGGACTTTGCAATTTCGGTGGTTTATTTCTGCAGACGTCATCCGGGAGCGTTCCAAAAAACTAATGGCTGTTTGGCATACCATCAGACCGGCTGTCGCTAAACTGACTGGAATCAGCATGGCCGCCTGCCAGGGGCGCCGACGCACGTTGGATGCGGATGCGGACAGACGTGTCCCAGTGCGGACAGATGCGAGGAGGTGAATGGTCTTGAGTGCGGATACACGTGAGATGAGAGGAAATAAAATTAGTATAGTAGAAGAATATCTTTTTAAAAAAAATGAACCAGTATATATAAACAAAATGAAGCATTGATATGTAAAGAAAGGAAAAATTTAGTTGAATCCTGCAATATTTCTTCTACCAATCTTACAAGTACACAGGAACGCACAAAACGTCAAACATGACAATACCTAAAAAGCCAAGTATCAATTCGAGCCACCTGGTGCATAAAACTTCCAAGATAAATAACTTTGTCTATTTTATTAAATCACATAAAATGTTTCAAGCGTGTTAGATAAATCAAGTGGCAAACTAAAAGCTCCATTATGTAAATCAACTCATTATTAAAACATTAAATGCTCATGTTTGCTGGTAAAGAAGCTGGCAAAAATTAAATGCCGCAATTGCTTAATAAGTTAACAGGTAGGTAATATAATCCCTGATTAACAATATATAGTTGCCAGGGAAGGGAAAAGTTCACACTTGGAAACACGTCATTCATTTTGCTTCCGAGGCTATTAGTAATAGAAGCTCTTGTCAGAGGGCTGACAAAAGGCAAAAAGTAAAAGACAACTGCCATTTTCAAACATGGCTATAAAATAAGTGTTAGAAAAATAAAAACATAAAAGACAACAAGAAACTGTATAAGTGGACAATTAAAAACCATCATTTTTATAAATGAGATGAAAGCCAACTACGGTCATTGAAAATTAAATAAGATACTTTGAAAAGCAAAAGGATAAAAGAAAATCCATCTTAAAAAAATAAAAGCAAGAGATTTAAGTATTTCAAAATTAGGAAAATTTATGACAATGGCCACTATAAAGAAACACGAGATAAAAGACCGCATCATTTTAGAAAGACGAAATGTATTAAAAGACAGAGACCACCATTGAAAAAATGGATAAAAACTTGCAATAGTGTATAAAGAAATAAATGAGTAAAATAAATACAAGAGAAAACGTCGCAATTATTTAAATGGATGAAAATACTAAATGACCATAATATTAAAACGATCTAGAGGTAAAAAAAAAATACAGACAATATTTCCAAATTGGAGATGAAAAACTTTTTTTTAAATCTAACTAATTTTAATTCCATTCTCATGACTTCCACCGCTGCGCATCGCTTAGCTGCCTCTTATCTTCACTTACGATCGTGAAAATACGAGTCCTCAATTACCGGGAACCGGAGGTTATTTGAACTTTTAACTGGGAAATCGTTTAAGGTCCGTCTGATGAAAAAGGTCGTGAAGGTCCATCTGATGATAAGGTCAATTAAAAAAAGAAAAAAAAGACGACGTCTTTGAATGCCTTGGCTCTTCCTGCCAAAAAGAGGGCTCACTGCCACTATTTAAGGAAGTTTAAACGAAGGGATTTAAAAGAATAATAATAATAATGATAATAATATAATAATAATAATAATAATAATAATAATAATAATAATAATAATAATAATAATAATAATAATAATAATAATAACTAATAATAATAATAATAATAAAAACAACAATAATAATAATAATAATAATAATAATAATTATTATTATTATTATTATTATTTCGGAAGGAGACCCTCTCGTAGACATGTTTTGTTAAAAATGACTGCTGCTTCAGCACTATTAATCTTATAAAGAGTCTTCTCTATCTTTCTGATGACGGCTTTCTCGTTGTTGCTTAGACTGGCGAGCAACGCACCAAAGGGCATGGTAAAATTCAGTTGAGTCATTTGACTCACTGAATTTTACCATGCCCTTTGGTGCGTTGCTCGCCAGTCTAAGCAACAACGAGAAAGCCGTCATCAGAAAGGTAGAGAAAGACTCTTTATAAAGATTAATAGTGCTGAAAGGCAGCAGTCAATTATTATTATTTTATTATTATTATATTATTATTATTATTATTTATTATTATATTTTATTTATTATTATTCAGTTACAGAAAACCAGCAGAGATATTCTACGGAAAATATATTAAATAATAATTTCTGCTAAATCTTATACGTAAAATACTTAGAAAAAACATCCGATGAAACCTTATCGAAATCTGTAACCATGATTATTTTGGGGGTCAAAATAAATTAATCTAAGGCAGAATAGACCTTTCGAAAACTATCAATTGGTCCGCGGGTATAGTGGTTTGTGTCGTGGCATGCCACTCAGACGTCGGGGTTCACGTCCCCCCGGGAACGATGAAAAATCACTGGTTCTGTAGCATGATCAGTTACTGCTGCAGTGTGGGGTCTTTAGCGGTGGGAGGTTCAAACCAATATTCTTTGGAAGCTTAGATTCAGGTCAATGGTCCCCGTCTGATGGTTCCAAGCGAATAGGATTCTTCTACTGAAATATAATAATAAGTTGAAAATTGAGGGGAGGTGAGTATCGTTCTCAAATTGTGGAATTCTCATTTTGAAAACTAACTGAATGTTTGCTTGAAAATTAAAGAGAAATGTGTTCTTTGGGCCTCATAATCTGGCACCATATTTCATCTGGGTCGTTGAAAAGTATGTCAAGGTATTACACTGGGGTCACGTGACCAAGGTCAGTCATGGGCAGCAGCTGGTTAATTATGATTATTATCTGAAGACATGAAAAAAGAAGAGAGAAAAATAACAACGATAATAACAATAATGATAATGGGCACAGTTTTCCGTGTCGAAAATGAAGACAATGGTTGCAGGTCCTGCAACCAATAATAATAATAATAATAATAATAATAATAATAATAATAATAATAATAATAACCATGGCGTTATGCCAATATGTTTGACAACAATCCAAACGATAAATTATCTCAAAACACGAAACAACTAAAAAACATTTACAAGCCCCTCCCTCCACCCCACCCCGACCACTCCCAATCCTTAGAGAACACAGGCACAAAAGCAGAACAGAAGCAAAATGAAATAAGGAAGAAAATGAGGAAGGACGGTAAAAGAAACTTGGAAGAGCATGACATCATTATCAATCCGAAGTCTGTGACTGTGAGAATTAGATTACGCCGCTTCTGGCTGGATGAGGGTTGGGGGGGGAGTTGTTGAGGGGGGGTTTGCCGGATATCCGTATTCCAATTCCATTTTGGATAAGGATCAGTAATTCTCTTTATCCTTTGTGGGGGTGATAGCGGTTATTGAACAAAGGCAGCTGTTGATTGGATGGGGACTAGTTTTCTTTTTTCCCTCTTCATTCTTTCTTCCTTCCTCCTTTTTTTTTTACCATTCACACTTCGCGCGCGATCTTCAAAGGCGGCCCTGATGGTTTTGGCGGGAACTCAATTAATTGGCGCGAATTTTAAAATTCGCTGATGGAGGGGCTGTGGGGATGGGGAGGGGAGGGGAGGGGAGGGGAGGGGCGGGGGGAGGGGAGGGGAGGGGGCGGGAGAGGGGAAGGGGAGGGTAGAGGGGAAGGGGGGTGAGAGGCTTGGAGAGCATCGGAAAGGGGGCTCGCTCTATCCAGTTCCATGTGTGCATAAAAGTAAAAGGCGTAAATACTCTCAGTTTAAAAATAAGATAAAACATAGAATGTTAAAATTAAAGGACTCAAAAGACAGCTATGAAAGAAAACACAAGGCCAGAAACTCTTACCTACCATTCGTCTGATAAGTCAGTCAAGTATGTGTTACAATACCCAAGCCAATCGAGCAGATGGACAAGAATGTAAAAAGAAAAGTGAATTTATTATCCGTCTCTCCATAATTTTGTACCTTTCGGAACTTCACCCTCTCGTATCCAATAACTATTAATTAATTACCATTACTTCTCTAGACGGAAGTAAGTGTTCTCGTATTCTAATAATCAGTCGAAAATTCCATAAGAATATCCATCGTTATACCAATTTCGCTAACTCATCGCAAAATCATTACACTCTGGAATTACACAAGTCCACGACGTTCTAATTATCAATCCAACGTCTGATCGACTGATACACGTAAAGTGGCGTCACAAAGCTTCTCGTCATCGACTACGCTTATCCCAATATTTCTGGGCTTATCCAATCCCTAGTAGTCGTTCGGTCTTCATTAGTCCCGATCAGTTTTCTAACATATATTTTTATTCCAGGCTTCCAATTCCATACTCTAATTTCCGGTGCTCCGAATTTGATCAACCTCAAATTTAAGTCATTAGATTTCCTCGATTCTTCTTTACGGCTCCCGGCTGGCTGCTCGGCTGCAGATCGGCTTTGCCTCATTAACCAGCTACGCCGATATTCTCTGGTCTATAATCAAGTTTCTTAATATTGTTTTCTTGCATTGTTTTGTCTTGTTAATTATACCGTGTCTTGCGAAACCATGCAGATCATTCCCCATTCTCTAAAGACAGAACATGGAATGGTGAACGTAAAAGATGTTTGTGGTTTTCTCTAAAATCCTATAAAAAAAAATATAGAAACGTCTTACAATTAAGTATTGAACTAACAACAAAGATAATCTTATGCCAAAATCCCCACATACTTTTAAAATATTGATCAATCTCTTTTTACCACATACCTATAATCATTTTCGATAAATAAACGCCATGTATAGTTTTGTGCCTAATTTTATTTTATAAATAAATCAAACTAGGCCACCTTCCAATTTAGCAGTTCCTCCGCTTAACTTTCCTCTAGGCAGAAAAAAAGAAGAAGAAGGGCGTCTTCAAATATTCTGGAGGCGGCCCTTGACAAATTGAACGCGCCCGCTTGGACGTCCGGAAAGTTCCCGGCCCGAATATTTCCCGGATTTTTACGGCGCTCCCGAAATAGGTGATAGCAAGATACGGGTGCCCCATTTTCCGCCACGTACGTTACTCCTACTACGCCGTCTGTAAGTCACGGGATGCCTGACTTCTCCCACGTCCCCTTCCCCACAAGCCCCCCTCGCCCTCCTCCGCCAACTGAGCCTTCCTGGCCTGCCTTATCGTTCGGATATCATCAGCTTCTTCCTTCGGTATTTCGGGGCACACCCGGGAGCGTTTCCTCAAGAGTATCATGGAAATTTCCGGCTCCAAAAATGTCTTCGAATAGTTTACACACTTTAAGAGTCGTTTCCCAGTAACTAAATTAATATACGAAATATACTCAGATTACTCAACTACGTATTATATATCTCATACATACACAGTACTATTATATGCATATAACCATGTACACACACGTGTATATATATATATATATATATATATATATATATATATATATATATATATATATATATATATATATATATATATTATATATATATATATATAAAGATATATGCCACAGAGGAAAATAAACAACGGAGTATCCGCAAGATCTTTCGACGTTCAAACGTCCTTTACTTAGCAGATGAACTGTTCATCTGCTAAGTAAAGGACGTTTGAACGTCGAAAGATCTCACGGATACTCCATTGTTTATTTTCCTCCGTGGCATATAGCTTTATTTATGGATTTATCACGTTCCTAACTTTCGTGATTCAGTTATACATACATACATATATATATATATATATATATATATATATATATATATATATATATATATATATATATATATATATATATATCGTTTAATATCCAGCTCATTATAGCTTAAGAATAACTGCCACCCTAAGGGAAACATGGCTGCTAGGTATAAAGAATTTGATGTTAAGCTATATTTGTGACTTAATAATTGATGAATATGTACTATAAACACACACACACACACACATATATATATATATATATATATATCTATATATGTGTGTGTGTGTGTGTGTGTGTGTGTGTGTGTGGTACAATATATTAAAATGCTTCTCTCACCATATAAATATATAGGAGCACTTTCCCTTCCCTCTCTTTCTGGGAAAGCCAGCATTTGTACCCAATACGTGGCCTGGCGGTCTGTTAATTATCATTCGTGGGAAAGGATCCTTTCCCCGGGCCTGCCATCCGTCTGCAAATTATGGATCCAGACAATGCATGTAGCCGGAGACCTTTTTCCTTCTTTCTCCTTCGTTTTCCCTTTTTTTTCACCCAACAGCCTGGTCATTCCGATGAAAACTAGCCGTGAAATTGCACACATAAAGCACTCAAAAGCTAATGAACTGGAAGACTGTAGGGAGCAATTTAAAAATGGTCAATTTCTACATCTTTTTCGTATGACTTAGCATAACTTGAGGATTACAGCCTAACTGTACCCTCACTCCTTTAAAAACTAGTAAACTGTATAAGTGTAGTGAGTAATTCATAAAAGATTGAAGTCTCTAAATATTTTTTGCATGACTTAATATAACTTGGGGATTATAGCATAATTGTACCCTTCACTCTGTTATCAACATCTGGGTCTAAAGCCAATTTGTGCTTGGCTTCGATGCCTTCTATTGCCACAGGATCCGTTACCGTCGTTGGGGGTTGTGTTGCTAGTATCAGTTTAATGTTTATGATCAGGATCTCTGTGAGTGTTCTTCGTAATAAAAAGAAAATGTGGCTTTTTAATAAAAATAATTATGATCAAAAGTTCATT
>NC_087220.1:40695395-40707895 GCF_015104395.2 Macrobrachium nipponense | reverse complement strand
GCCCTATGCTTACGAGACGTTTGTTTGGCGGCGTGATTGGCTGGTACCGAGAGGTAGGCAGCTCCCAGCCAATCAGCGGCCGCCAAACGAACGTCTCGTAGGCATAGGGCTCACCCAAGAATCTACCTTAAGTGAACCAGCTATAGTCATAACAGGGGTGGTTCTAGAGAAAAATTAACACATGGGCACTGCCACAGCCATATTTCAACGACTGAATCCTGGATTAATCTCATGTACAGAGAACTACCTAAAATCTCCTTTAAAAGAAATAAGGACCTCTAGCTCAACCGGGGCGCATGCTAAAATCTACAGTCAAATAGAGAGTTGTTTCACCAACGAAACTTAAAATAAATACGTTATATATAATTAGAAATAATTTTTCTTAACTATTTAACAAGTACATTATTTATTTTTAATATTTGCATTCTAATGAATAAATAACTCGACGCCAAACACCTTTTCAGACCTTTTTAGGATTTCCTAACCAAACAACAACAACAAAAATAATAACTACAAAGTAATTTGTAGGCTTCCTCCCCGATTTTTAATTACCTGGATTGATGAGACGACAACTGCAAAAACCTGCAATACTTTAACAAACATTTCTCACAGCAAACCGGTTACAGATAATTTTTAATCTATTATCTACCGTTCAAGCAAGGAGACACGGAAGTCCCACCTCTTGAAGTGCAGGACTATGAAAATGGTTACAAACAGACAAATGAAGAGAATCGGGCGTCACAAACTGCATCCGTCACGGGACACTGACGCCAACATGCATTATGGCAAAAAGAGAATAGTTTTCAAAGCCGAATATTCATGTAATATTTCCAGCCAAATTTCAAATATGCTTAGGATTCTGAGAATTTAGGAGAGTAATTGAATCTTGTAACGTATGAATTAATGAAAAGAAATTCTCAAATAAATTCCGTTTAATCACAATGATTTCATCAAATCTTTGATGTGATCAAGAACAATTTTCAGAGAGAACGGAGAGACTATTTGTAACGAAAGACAAGAGAGTGAGAGAGAATGCCCTTAACAGAGAGAGAGAGAGAGAGAGAGAGAGAGAGAGTTACTAGGAATTACAAGGATTAGGATGTCTCAAAGACTTACTAGTCCATCCAAGGAAACATCGTGCGCTCACCTATTTCTAGGAGCAGGTTTTACTGTTCATTCAGTGTCCTAATGATTTCGTCTAGGTTTCTTTTAAACTCTTTCACACTGTTGCTGTTTACAACTTATGGTGGCAGTTTAATTCCATGTGTCACATATCTTGTATGTGAAGAAGTTCCCTCAATGAGATGTGTTGTATCTCTTCAGCTCTAGTTTCCATCCATTATTTCTTGTCTGGTTTTCGTTTAACGTAAATAGGTTAGTCTACTTTTGTTATGTTTTTCGGTTGTCCTCGTAATCGTCGTGTTTCTAAGCCATATATGTTCAGGCTCTCTAGCCGTCTTTGGTAACCTATTTGCCTGATGGATGGAATTAACTTTTTGGCTCTTGCTTATACCTCTTCTAATATATTTATGTCCTTTCTTAGAGTTGGTGACCAAAACTGTACTGCATATTCAAGATGAGATCTAACTATTGATGTGTAGAGCTGCAGCACCGTTTCCTTGTTTCTGTATTTGAACTGCCTTTTTATTTATACCACTAGTTTCTGTGGCTTCTTTTCAGCTTTTATGCACTGTTTTATGGATTTTAAGTCCTTGGTCATGGGGGTTGTTTGTTCCCATTTGTAACACTTAACACTTATCCACATTAAAAGCCATTTGCCATCTTTTTGACCACTCTCCTATTGTCTTTGGATCATTTCTTAAACATTTTATTGTCTCTGGGTCTGTTGCATTTGCACCTAGTTTGTTGACGTCTGCAAATTCGGCTATCCTGCTGTTAATCCTACACCAATGTCATTAATATAAATAAAAAAAAGCGGGCCAAGGACAGAGAGAGAGAGAGAGAGAGAGAGAGAAGAGTAATTCATATGGAAAACACCTTGTCGACTTCGCCCCCAACCGCCCCTCCACCTTAAACGGAGCCTTCTGCTGCATCAACAGAACACGAAGGGAGCATTTAGCAAACTTTCCATCTTATCTCTTACATATTTAGGAACAGCCTCTCGGTTAAACGTTCTTTTGGAGTCCTAAAAGAAAAAGACTTTTTACTTTCTCTTTTCCTTCCTTATTTTCCCTGACATTTTCTCCTATTCCTTGTTCAAAAAGATTATATTTTTTCCTTTATTCCTTTAAATTCAAAACCCAAAATAACATTGTCTGCTTCCCTTCCCTTTTCCCAACGATTTATTCCTTATTTTCTATTCACTTCCTTATCAAAAATGTTTTTATCGCAATTTTCCTAGAACGTAATTTAATTTCCATCACACTTATTTCAGTGCATAAGAAAGCATGAGTAAGTCTTGCGACCTTATCACTTACAGACGTATATACATTCATACATTATATATGAATAAATGTAATATATAAACCCATTTCTCATAACTAACAGCAAAATGTTCTGACGTCTATAACTCTGGCCCCTTCAAACTGTGATGTCAGATCATAAGTCAAAATAAAAGAAAGCCGTTGAGCGTAGCCCACCAATCCGGCCAAGAAAAGAAAAATGACGACTCAACTTTTAGGTTACTGACTATGAAAACATTGGCACAGCTACGCCAGTTCCACACATTTTTTGACGAATTGAATTGAATATAGAATTTAGGCCAAAGGCTAAGCACTGGGAACCTAAGAGTGCATTCAGCGCTGACACGGAAATTGAAATGAAAAGGTTTGGAAGGTGTAACAGATGGAAAACCTCGCGGTTGCACTTTGAATCAACTGTTAGGTGGGGGTGGAAAGCCAGATGGAAGAAACGGAATATGAAAGGAGGTACAGTAAAAGGAACGGAAGGGGTTATGCTAGACGCCAAAGGCACGCTGCAAAGAACTTTAATTAATACCTGCTTATAGTGCACCGCATGAGGTGCACTGACGGCACTACGAAAGCAATTTTTTTTATTATTAAATTAAAAATCAAAGCAAGGAAACGCCTTAGGGCGTCAGGCCTCTCTTCCAATATTTCCTTTCATTCGTCTTTTCTTGCTAAAAAATGAACAAACACAACAACAAAAAGCTAACATAAAGGTCATTCACATGAACTCCTACTTCTATCAATAGATTCCATGCATATTTTTCTGACTAATAGTAAAACTTTTTTTTTTTCGTTTTAACTAAGACAAAAACATTACGAAAATAATCTCAAGTGGATCCCTTTCTGATATCTCCATTGTCAATGGATTTCTTCCTTTCCTTATGTCCATTAGCAACGCATTTCCTTCCTTCCCTTATCAACGAATTTCTCGCTCCTCCTTTTATCTCTTATTACCCATTAGCGCAAAAAACACAATGGACGTATTTTTCATGTTTTCTCCCACGCCACTGAAAGGGAATTCAATTAGAAGAAATTCAATCGAGAGAGAGAGAGAGAGAGAGAGAGAGAGAGAGAGAGAGAGAGAGAGCAGTGAAAACTGAAAAATAAAATGGAAAGGTTAGTTATTAAAACTGTCATAACTGAATTAAATAAGAGAGAGAGAGAGAGAGAGAGAGAGAGAGGAGAGAGAGAGATCAATAAAATGGAAAGATTACTTATTGAAACTGTGAAAACTGAATTAAATGAGAGAGAGAGAGAGAGAGAGAGAGAGAGAGAGAGAGACTCAAACAAATAAAAATATGATAACGAAAACATGCAAGAAGCTACCATGGAAAGAAACGGATAGGAAAAATATAAATAAAAATGTTTGATAGAGCTTTCGAAAACCATTCGACAGTTTTTGAATCTATTTCAAAGAGCAATAACTATCATAAAAAGCTCCCACTGAATAACAAGTGAAGAGAAATCTCTTGATACATAGTGGAAACAATAGAGAAAATATATTCAGATTGGCTTCTGCAACTTAAAATTCATTTTCCTTTTACACGATAGCCTTGCATAAACTCGTTTACATTTACACCCTACATGAAAATATTCTTATTACTATTTAACATCTACAGCCAACATGAAAACATTTATAATATACTATTGAACATTTACACTCACCATGAAAACATTTATATTAATACTAATTTACATCTACAACCAAAATGAAAACATTGATATTAATACCATTTTACATTCGCACCTAACATGAAAACATTTATATTATATTATTTAACATTTACAACCAAATTGAAAACATCTATATAAATACTATTGTACATTTACACTCACCATGAAAATATTTATATTAATACTAATTTACATTTACAACCCAATTGAAACATCTATATAAATCTATTGTACATTTACAACTTCACCATGCAAAACATTTATATTAATACTATTTTACATCTACAACCAAAATGAAAACATTTATATTAATACTAATATACATTTACAACCAAATTGAAAACATCTATATTAATACTATTTTACATTTACAACCAACATGAAAACATTTATATTAATACTATTTTACATTTACACCCAACATGAAAACATTTATATTAATACTATTTTACATCTACAGCCAACATGAAAATATTTATATTAATACTATTTTACATTTACAACCAAAATGAAAACATTTATATTAATACTATTTTACATTTACAACCAAAATGAAAACATTTATATTAATACTAATATACATTTACAACCAAATTAAAAACATCTATATTAATACTATTTTACATTTACAACCAAAATGAAAACATTTATATTAATACTATTTTACATTTACAACCAACATTGGAAAACATTTATATTATTTTTTTTTTTTTTTTTTTTTTTTTTGGTTTTTTAATTATTTTAACATTTACACCCAACATAGAAACATTTATACTAATACTATTTTACATCTACACCTAAAACGAAAACATTTATAATAATACTAATTTACATTTACACCCATGTAAACAATTACATTAATACTACTTTACATCTACGCCCACCATGAAGACATTTATGTTAATATTATTTAACATCTAACTCAAAATGAAAACATTATATTAATATTTTATATTCATACTCAACATGAAAACATTTATATTAATGTTAGTTTACATTTACTCTCACCATGAAAACATTTACATTAATACTACGAGCATGTTGGAGCGGATAGTGCTGGAACCCGGCGCTGTTGTATCCCCCCTACCCCCCTACCCTCCGGGAACCCCTAACCCGGTCCCCGAACCCTGCGGGGTCCCCCAAACCCGGGCGGTTTGCCTCGGGTTTGCCGGGGTTGGGGTGGCTTGTTGTCATGTTTCCCTTACTGTCACGAAGGGAGGAAACAAACAAGATCCACTCGGATTTTATCTATTAATACTATTTTACATCTATCCCCAACATGTAAGTAATTACACTGATTTTCCGTCTAACATCAACATGAATGAAGAGAATGCTAAACACACGGTTCAAGCACCTCAATTATTTATCGAAGCTTTGACCAAAATTCATCCAAAATAAATAGTACCTATGGAAAGCATCATTTACGAAACCTAAAATAAAAAAAATAAAACAGATAATTATAATAGATTTTCTCATGAAAAACAGGATACAAAATGTGTTTACATATTTTTACTAAATAAACAACTGTGCAGATAAAAACTTAAATATTCAACAGTACATGAATGAAGAATAAAAAAAAAAAAGTATAAAGATCAGTAAACAATAAATCATGACTTTTTGGGGGTAAAAAATTGGGTCTAAAATATTTTGCTTTTTTTATTTGTTTTACGAAATAAAAAGCTGTTTAGACGGGAAGAATTTTACATATTCAAATAAAAACCGGCAAAGAAACGGACATTCATTAGCGAAAACAATATGTCACTGTAAATAATGAAAGTTCTTATGAAAGGAAAACAGACATTTGGAAAATATACAATTTTTGTGCTACATAAAACGAAGTTCAGTTTGAACAAAACTTTTAACACTTTTGTTTTTATGAAAAAGTACTCATCTGAATAAGAGTATTTATCAAAAATTCGATTTCACAGATGAATAAAACCAATATTCAGTCAAAATATCTGTAAAAGTAATTCTATTCTGTATAAAAAATGCATATATTAGAAATCAATACTAAACAATATCTGCAACTGATGTAACTTAGTGATAAAAATATAGATAATTTATCTTGCGAAACTGCAATAAAAGAATGATTTTGGGATGAGGTTATCTCAAAAGAGATCTTTTCTTTTCTTTTCCCGGAGGAAAAAAAGAGAATGAGGAAAAACAGAGTGTCACCACAGCGAGGATGCAAGAGAAGGTTTTTCCTCACAGCGGCCAAGTGTGAAATCGTTTTTCCGATCTCCAAGGATGCTGGCAGAATGAAGCTGTCAGGATCATTTTCCTCCGGCGGGCCGGATTGGAAAGTCGGGAGGAAGGTGGAGTTTCCTCGTTAAAATGACACGGAAAGATTCAATTCGTTTAATTGTCCTTTTGCGGCATGACGCCGTCGAAGGACTTTCTTTGTGGGATGCCTGAATGAGCCGGATGTCATTTGCTGGAATGTAATGTAACAATGAATTACCTGACGCAGCTGTTCTCTTTACATAAAGTAAAGACGCGGTTGTACTTTGACAGAAGGACACAAGGCTGAATATAGACTTTAGGCCAGAGGCCAAGTACCGAGACCAATGAGGACATACAGAGCTGAAACGGGAATTGACAGTAAAAGGTTTGAGAGGTGTAACAGGAAGAAACCTCGTAGTTACACTATGAATCAATGATTTGGAGAGGGTGGAAAGTAAGACGGAAGAAAAAGACTATGAAAAGAAGGTACAGTAAAGGGAATGAAAGGGGTCATAGCCAGGGGCCGAAAGCACGCAGCAAAGAACTTCAGGTAATTCCTACAGTGTACCGCATGAGGTGCACTGACGGCACTACCGACCCTACGGGGAAACAAGGGATTTAATGACTTCAGATGAACTTCTTTCGAAACCAGGTACAAGGAGGACATCCACAATGCAATGCGATACAGTTATAAAAGGATATAACCTCAAATTATGATTAATAATATTGTTTTAAAAACATGTAACGGTGAGAACACATTAATTTTTTCTTAAAATGACACCCTGCAACGAATTACTCTGATTACTCGAAATTTTTTCTGTTGCAGGGAAGAGGAAAAAATAACATATCAATTCCTGAGATGATTTCATATAAAAAAAAGAATTGTTCGCTGCTTTCACGAAAACGAAACGAGAATAAATTCACAGCGTTCTTCAACTGCTAGGAATTTAAAGGAGCTTTCCTAGATAGTGACCCCGGCAAAGTTCGGGAGTCGTTAAGTAGGACTAATATTTCCTGGGGGTTATTATCTTTATGATATTTACAGTCTTTGGTTTATGTTTGTACGGTCATCCCCAACGGGTTTGTACTAAACACGCCGCAAAGGTGGATACATTCCGGTTAAATCCCCTGGGAGTCACTATCTGGGTGAGACCCGATTCGAAGAATAGTTCATTCTTCGAAAAAATGATTCCCAGGAATCAAGTCATTGCCAACATTTTTCAGTGACACAGAATGAAAAGAGCGACGTGCCCTTCCCTCATAAGAATAATTCTGCGGGATGAAGACACTTGAATTTTTTCCTTTACTTGACTTAAAAAAAAAATATATCTTTGTTCTCCAAAACCACAATGAAGTGACCTATAATATTAATCCAATGCCCTAACCCAGGGTATTCACTGCTCATCGCAAGAATGACCCCTGTCAATAAAGCAGCTCCCACTACACATCTACTGTACTGAAGAATGAAATGTTTTGCACCTTATTATCGTCTAGAGAGCACATTTAAAGCTTCTTAAACAACATCGATGTAAATTTACCAATTATTTGTAAAACTACGGAATGATAAGACGAAAGAAAGAAACCTTTACTTCGTTCTGAAAATAAAGTGAAAGACTGAATAAGCAAGAAATACTTTTTTTTTGGTACCATGAAAATACTGAAAAATAGGTATATTATTTTCCTAAACTGTTTGTAAAAGTCATCGAGTATTAGCAAAATCAATTTTAGAAAACCGCTCCCAAAATAAAAATAAATAAAACAAAACAGAATGAAGTCCACATTAATAATAATAATAATAATAATAATAATAATAATAATAATAATAATAATAATAATAAATAATAATAATAATAATAATAATAATAATAATGATAATAATAATAATAACAAATCTTTAAAGCATTCTCCGAATTCCTTTTAAGACGACGCCCCATAACTCTCCTTCATCAGGAGAGAAGCACATGAAGCAATTTACCTCGCACAATGCCAGCTTTTAAAAATCTCCTTAAACAGACACGAAAAAGAAAACACATTAACCCAAGATAAATATAGGAGCTATTTTCCCCGGCGCAGGAGCCGCGGGAGGCCCCTTAATAGATGCTGCCACGGACATTAGGTTTCGCAGTCTCACGAATTATACATATATAAATATATAAAAATATACACACACACACACACACAACACACACAACACACCATTTATATATATATATATGTATGTGTGTGTATGATGTATGATTCACGAAGATACTGAATGTGATGAATGTATAAATAAAGTGCCACGAAGGAAAAGTGGAATTTCTCCTTCGTGGCATTTGTCATATATATATATATATATATATATATATATATATATATATATATATATATATATATATATATGATATATATATATCTTATATATATATAATATATATATATATATATATATATATTAGATATAATATATATATATAATATACTATATATATATATATATGTGTGTGTGTGTGTGTGTGTGTGTGTGTGTGTGTGTGTGTGTGTGTGTATAAAGACGATTTCCTTTAGATGGGGTAGCTCGAGAGTGGGTTACTCTCATGTTTCTCTCTTTCATACACCCCACATCAGTCTACTGACTTCAAGGTACCTAATTCACTACTCACGTCAGCTGAAGCGCAATGAATTTCAAATAAAACGTTCCTACATCGATCTCTCCTCGCAGGAAATTCAAACCCACGTTTTTTCGCTATGTATATTAACATATATTTATACAGTTCAACTTATGAATAATTACTGATCAAAGGTATGTAAAGAATCTAAACCCCAGTTTATTTCCATATACAGTGGATTATTTTAACTATCTAACAATCTGCATGAGAAGCCATATGTCGAATTGCAATATCTTTTGTTTTTGGCAAGTAACCGATTTGGTATCACAAAATGAAGTCAAACCATTTATATAAAGACTTAATCTACAATAGAAATAAATAGGAAATAAAATGTCTCCTAACATTCACTCAAAACTGATTAATTATCACAAATTGGAGACAAACAATCGTTGTTAATGACACTGATAATGAATCATTCACGATAATAACGTATACAATTACAGCATTTCATTGTAGCATTCAGACAATTTCCCATACACACATAAATACACCAAAACAGTTTACAAGTAGGACAATATACTTACATAACACAGGCCACTTACAACATGTCACAAGATTTACTGACCTGCAAAAAAATAAAAAAGTAAAATTAGCGAAGTGTTTAAAAACTATTTTTGTATGTGACCATTGATATATGTCACCACCCCACAAGATATTTAAACGCCTAAGTAAATAAACATCTGCCATATCATTTGCACAACTGTTTCAAGATGTTTACACTCTAAGTCAATACATATATGCGGTGCAGTATTTTTGTTTTAAAGTCGAGTCAAGCTAAATATGCAAAATATATTTATATATCTACTTCAATGTAAATATCATATATATTTATACACACAAGTCATGCAAATATAGGAAGAAATTTTGTTTCATAAGCATGAAATTATGTGAGAAATAAGATTAAGTTGAAAATAATCTTTAAAACTAGTATAAGACAAAGTCAAAATTAACCACACATCATAACTCGAGAAAAATCGAAGAGTAACAAAAGTACGAGAAAAAAGGGAAAGAAAGAAAAACACAAGAACAAAGAACAATAATCTAAAAAAGGCACAAAAAAGAACTTTTATGGCCACGACCTTTTCCAGTTAAAAGAAAAGTTTTCTTTATGCTCTCTGATTGCTACCAAGTTAGCTAATTAGTTAGGGTCAGATAATAATTAACGAAGGAAAACGTCTGTAGAGGAAACCGGACCACGAAACCTCTCTCTCTCTCTCTCTCTCTCTCTCTCTCTCTCTCTCTCTCTCTCTCTCTCATTTTTCCATGATATATACATAAATATATAAAAATATATATCATATATATATATATATATATATATATATATATATATATATATATATTATATATATATTATACGCACGCACACATACAAACACAAACACGCACACACACACACACACACATATATATATAATATTATCATTCGAGCTACGAATGTCCTTTAATATCTAAATTCGCTTTACCTCGGAATTGATATATTTTCATATATGTACCGAAGGGAAATTTTTTATTTGATAATAATTTTTCGTCCCCCCATGGGATCGAACCACCGTCCAAGTGGACGGGAACGAAATCAGGACAGACAGTGACGCTATCTCTGTTGGCTGATTTGATAGCGTCACTGTCTGTCCTGATTTCGTTCCCGTCCACTTGGACGGATGGTTCGACCCATGGGGGGGGGGACGAAATTATTATCAACTAAAAAACTCCCCTTCGGTACATATATGAAAATATCAGTTCCGAGGTAGAGCGAATTTAGATATTAAAGGACATTTGTAGCTCGAATGATATATAAATGAATCAAGGTTCGATGTAATATTATTCACACACACACACACACCACCACACACATATATATATATATATATTTATAATATAATATATATATAATATTATATATATATATGTGTGTGTGTGTGTGTGTGTGTGTGTGTGTGTGTGTGTGTATGTGTGTGTGTGTGTGTGTGTGAGTATAAAATGTCTTTTTCTTAAAGAAAGCTTTCAGCTATCATTTATGGGGTGAGGTCACCAGTCCAAGCTACTGATAAAACAAGAGGCAGTATACTGAGCATGATACTGCCGTCGGCAGAAAATACATGCATAGAAATATCCAAACATATATACATTAATCCGTACGTACATACAAGCACACCAGGAGTTCTTTTCTACTTCCAACAAGTTCTGACGATGCTTCTTCTTTTCTCTTCATTCAGAGATCACGCCCATTCACTCGATCCCTTCACAGGCTTCCTTGAAGCCTTTCTCGTTTAGCGGAGGCTCCCACCGCAGATTTCGGACAAGATTTCAGACCACCTTCAGCTTAAGACCAAAGGACTGCATTGTTGACATGAGGCGCGGAGGGACTCCTGATAAACGGGAATAGCACGGCATGCAAACGATGCCAGGGGATGGGAATGCACGTGGGTAAACAACTGAAGGTCGGGAAGAAAATTCCTGAGATGCAGACTATAGTCGGTTCATTTAAAGTAGATTCTTGGGTGAGCCTTGTGCCTATGAGACGTTATTTGGCGGCCTCTGATTGGCTGGTATCGGGAGGTAGGCAGCTCTCTCAGTGCCTCATTATTTTCGTCTGTAGCTTAGAAAACTAGCAATATGTTTATATTTCTTCATTAATCTCACGTTTTTCAAAAGATAGGAAAGTCTGGGCTGTAACATAGGATTCGGAATTAATTGTACAACTAAAACATTATTTCCTGAAATCAATAAGATAAAACAAAAAGGAATTACGAGTAAAAGTGAAGAGAGAAGCATTCATTTCTTTATACCTGTTTTTACTTATCCTCGGATTTTGCATCATTCATGCAATCAAGATGAAATAAAACTTGTGTTTTTATACAATAAATTCACCCTGAATACGCTGGTGCTTTCAGATTTTAGATGCGTGTGATATGTGAAGAGAAAATGAAGAATATGTCTTATTATGTTGCATCCTTACTTGACTCAGCCTGAAAGGAAAGCAATCTTACTTAGTTCTTTGTTGTTTTTTACTTAGTTGTGAATATTATTTCATATCACTCAACTAAGTCTCCGATATCTTTTTCGTTTGAAAATATATTCATATAAGAAAATTAGAAACAATGCTGAACCAACCTGATTAAAGTTTAGGCCGAGTTGAAGAGTGCGAAGCCTGTCCATAGAGTTCAAATTCTTTGCTGGACTGAATTTCCCGAGGCCCGCCTAGATCTGAGCTAACGATACCAGATGCATCCGTCTGATTATTTATTTTGTTCTTATCAGATTTGACCAAACATACTCACATATATGATATTAGATTGGAAATGTTCGACAGTCATAATGGGAATTCTGTGCATCTATTTACTGAAAATGTAATGACATAACAGTCAATATTGCAAATAGCAACCTTATTATATAACTAATTATCAACTAAAAGCTCTCGCTGAGACAGATCAACGCAAGTGTCTTGCAGATCACTGTCTCTCGGCAATACTGCCACACTTGATTCATTTACGGATGTAACATAATAAGACATATTCTTAATTTT
>NC_087220.1:40687895-40690395 GCF_015104395.2 Macrobrachium nipponense | reverse complement strand
CAGTAGAAATTCATGTCCAGTTGTCCTTTCTCATTCCTTCTTCAGTGGAGGGATTCAAGTTTTCGATAGGTGCTTTAGAATGAATCCGTCATTTATTTATGGATGACTGGGACGGTATGTTTGTCGTTTCAAAAAAGGAAAACTTCAGTTTAAGGAAGAACAGGATAGCCAGAAAGACGTGTGGATATTATTGTTGACATTATTATTTCTTAGCATAAAACAGAGGCATAGTCGAGCTTTCAGGAAACACTTTTCCCATAATACATACATACATACATATAATATGCATTAAACTACAAATGACCTTTAATATCCAATTTGCTCTGCCTCGGCATTAATAGATTTTCTTATATACGTTAACCGAAGGGGAATTCTTTTTTATTTAGTTGATTAGTAATTTCGTCCTCCTCGTGGATTTTCAAACCAGCGCCAAGAGTTGAAATCAGGGACATCAGCGACGTCTTCGTACCGAGTTCGGCCAACAAGGATTGTATAAAGTTGATACCATTCCGACCTATAATTTATAAAATTAAATAATGTAATTGTAACATAATATATAATGCTGCAACCTTCCTTCCCAAACAAAAGCATAAAAATTCAACAAGGAAAAACTCAACAGACAAACACATCAACAAACATATTCGAAATTCCACTGAAGTACGCGCGGCAGACCAACCACACCTAATTACCTCGGACGCAAAAGACCAGGTCCAAACAAAGGCTTCAAACGGGGCGTCGAAGACAATGGCTCGACCGTCGTAAAAGCCCGAATTAATCGGAGTCGACCGAATTTGGCGAACCAAAAAGACGCTCCCCCTACCCAACCCCCCCCCCCCCCCCCCCCCACCCCCCAACCCTGGGAGGGGACGAATCGCCCGAGACAAAGACCCCGACGTCAAAAAGGTAATGGTCCTCGTCTATGGTTGATATTGTGAATTAATATAAATAATTAAAATAATAATAATAAAATTAATTAAAATAATAATAAACAGCAAATTATCATAACTACTATGATGAGGACGACAGCAACAACAAACAACAACAACAACAATAATTAATAATAATAATTAATTAATTAAAATTAAAAGAATAAATAATTAATTAATAATAATAAAATAATAATTATTTTATTTTATTATTTAATTAATTGCCCTCCAAATGTAAACAATTTTATTACGCTGATGATTATGATAATAGCAAACAAACAACAACAAACAACAACAACAACATACCAATAATAAAATTAATAATAATAAACAACTTAATAATAATGAATAATAATAAAATAATAATAAAATAATACATGTTTTATTTGTAAATTATGGCTATTTCAGCCGCGTTTAATTTATATAGAATTTTGTTTCTCTATTCTTCTTATTACTGACTTTTCTTCTGCAAGGAGAAGAATAGAGAAAATTATACAAAAATAAACGCGGCTGAAATAGCCATTATTTCCAATAAAACCTTTAATAATGAAGGTCTTCCAGCAGTTAATAATAATAACAATAATTCTCATCATGGCAATTATCAATTGTATCAAAACTACAAATATCTTGGAAACGAAACTGTAACAACCCCAAACAATATGAACGATAGCAAACAACAACGAAATATACAATAAAGATGTATATTCGGAATTGTTGAAGTTTTTTTTTCATAGAATCAATAAGAGAGTAACATGGAGTTCAAATAATGATATTTTCGAAAAATTAAAAATTTATTTAATAACTATCTCACCTGACCTGTGGTAGTAAAAGCCACTGATAATAATAATAATAATAATAATAATAATAATAATAATAATAATAATAATAATAATAATAATAATAATAATAATAATAATAATAATATTTTTTCAAGATCTGCTAATATTATTCTTCACTTGACCGTGGTAGTAAAAAGCCACTGATAATGATATAATAATAATAATAATAATATATAATAATAATATAATAATAATAATAATAATACATAATAATATTTTTTTAAAGTTCTGCTGATATTACTGTTCTTTTGTCGACATGTTTCGACCGCCTCGCTGGTCATAATCGTCCAACTTTCTGCTGTTGTCATACGTAACGTAAATTCCAATCCTATTCGTTCCTTGATTATGTGACTCAGAAGAACAGAATATGAGCTCATCATAACAATACATGAAATTCTGCAGTACAGAGATTAGAGGAATGATCTAACCTAACAGGCTTCACAGAGTAGGCTGACAGTTTGTAAATGTTAAATAAATAAGAACGCGGGCAAAATATGAGAAGCAGTAGATGATTCATAAAAAATAATATGTAGTAAATCAAAGGAGTGTTCATAAATCTCGAAGGAATTTCACGAACAGAGAAAACTGACGACAGGAAGCTGGGTCGAAGCGTCTGGCAAACAGTGGAGAAACCTTGTTTATTATGACATGCCAGAGAATCTTTTGTTTAGCATCGAGGCGCAAAGCTTGACGTGACAGACGATGCAGGAGTCCGAGTAATTCCTCCCTCGAATT
>NC_087220.1:40667895-40682895 GCF_015104395.2 Macrobrachium nipponense | reverse complement strand
AAAAGGAATTGATGATTTCTCAAAAGGAGAAGTGAAGCCCAAAAGGAATGCATGAAATACCAAAAGAAAAAAGTGGACCAAAAGAGCTCAACTCGCCAAATTGAAATGAAGGCAAGAAGGGAAAGTGAACAGGCATTGAATAAAACATTTCATTAATACCAGGCAAATTTGCCTCCTTTTTTTCATATCTACGCCAACATAGTTGTTGCGATGCTAGCTCACATAAATCAATAAATAACCCTCTCGATTTTCTTTACTCCTGGATAGAGGTCCCAACAAAACCAAGAAAGAGACTACAACATACTTGAAAATAAGTTTTTGAAATGCTGTATTTTCCCTGGAAAAATGCAAGATGATTTTGCACGCCATTCAACGAAAGACCTCATATTTATTCAATACTTTAGTAGTCTACTGGTAATCTGCTGGCTTTAGATCGCCGTCAGACTTTGCCCGTAAATTACTCCGTACATTATTGAATTCATTTTCCTTCTTCAAGACCCATTAATAAAATCTAATACTCGAAATTCATGACCAAAATTGTAAAGGCCCTCAATCCTAGCCCTTTTTTTATTTCTCTCTCTCTCTCTCTCACCACCTTTTCACATTTTTTGTGTCACTTTCCTCACCCTCTTGCCCTTCTCCCCCTCCCCCTTCTAGGGTTCTCATTAAGAAGGAGATCGTCATGGAATACTAAAAAGACTAGAGAAGGGGGACCTCCCCTCACCGTTCCTTACCCCTCCCCCAGATACCTCTCTTTCTCTCCATCCGGAACACAGAGAGAGAGGGACTTTTCAAGAGCTGTAAACACTTGAGGGGGGGAAAGCGTTGAGTTTCTGTCGCTCTTCCTATAGAGCTATTTTGTTGAGAAATATGAGATTTAACGAATTTCTTGTAACCTTCACATTAATACACACATACAATTACACGCACACAGACATATATATGTGTATGTATATATATATATATATATATATATATATATATATATATATATATATATATATATATATATATATATATACACTAGACCACCTGTGTCGCAAGGGGTCACCTAATGTTGAAAATTTATATAAACAGATGAGGATTTTTATTCATCCAAGGAATTTATTTGAAATCCCCCGAATTCTACATGACAAAAGCATCAAATATGATTAGTACAGCAAAGGTCTACGATCAACACCTGACATATTTAGCTTCTGGTGTGAAAACAAACAAACATTTCAAAGGTTTAGTATTATAATATAGATATAGATATATTATATGTGTGTGTGTATTATCTGTACGAATTAAACACTGAAACATCTACATTCTTTCCTTCTGATATTAAGCATATTGAAATTCCTATAGGTCCCTTTCATATTCAATAATACAATATCATCCGTGAAAAGAAAAAGTAAACAACTCAATCTCAAATGGAGTATTAAGATATATCGAAAACTTTATAACAACAAATGCATTACCTTCCAATCCTACACACTTGATCTGAATATGGTTCTCAGCGATGAAAATTACTATCAAATAAATTCTAATTAGGAGTAAAAAATATAATGGAAGCAAACACACCTACGCCCCTTAAGCAATGAATATCCAAAAACCTCCCCGCTTAGCAAAAAAAAAAAAAAAAATAGCCCAAGAAATAAATATTATTAATTACTTACTCTTTCCCTTTGTCTGTTGGCATTATAAAGTGCAGGTACATAACTGACATAACAAACTTCTCTAGAGAAGCAGTTCAGGCTTATTAAACAATCATTTTCTGGAAATCTAATTCCCAAGGATTTCCTAATAGGCTTCAATTTAACAAAGAATTACTGGGCACGTACAATTATTCACAAAAAGCACGTATTCACATGTTCAAATGCATATATATACCCAATTATTGCCTCTAGTGCTACACCTACCCATACCCACCTTGTGTGTGTGTGTGTGTATAGATATATATATATATATATATATATATATATATATATATATATATATATATATATATATATATATATAAAATGTACGTTCTTCCCTCTCAAAAAATCCACCTCCACCTCCTCTATTCGAAGTTTAAATGAACTAAAAGGAGTGGTCCTTCACACTTCCCCTCTCCCCACTTCCCCACTTCCCCCTCCCCCAAAAAGGGGTGTTAACAGACGGGGGAGAGGCAAGAACGATCGGGGCCATTCATCCCACTCAATGTGAAAAGAGAAGCGGGAGGAGATGGCGCATCATAAAGTCGAAGACCTACGCTCGCATTTGCCTTAATTTCCAACGACTCCGAACAAACACATTACTCAGCCGGTGCCCCGAGAGAGAGAGAGAGAGAGAGAGAGAGAGAGAGAGAGAGAGAGAGAGAGAGAGAGAGAGAGGATGCTATTCAATGAATTAAATTATATTTTAAAAAATCCGTTTTGCATCACATTTTACTTCATTGGTATCATAAACATTTTGGCCATTTTATTATTATTATTATTATTATTATTATTATTATTATTGTTATTATTATTATTATTATTATTATACATGTGTGTAAGTATGTGTAATTAATATAACCACACTACTCTCATATTACAATTGCATACTTATCTGTTTAAAAGTGACAAGTACTAAATTATTTATAATACATACACACACACACACACACACACACACACACACACACATATATATATATATATATATATATATATATATATATATATATATATATATATATATATATATATATAGCTCCAGGGTAGGTTGAAGTCACTATCTATATTTGTTTATAAACCAGGCATCGATTCGAATCCTGTCTGAGGAGAAGTATTTATCACTTACAAAATCCTTTGTGTTTGATCTACTCCCAAGGTATAGCTAACTGGACATTAGGTGTTGTTTGTGACTTGCTGTAGGCGATCAAAGAAAAGTCACACGAGAGTAAATGAGAACAATTCAATCTACATCACACATATCAGCTTCACTTCTCCCAAGATCTCCCGAGGTCCCGTGACGTCTGCTGCAAGCAGAGAAATAAATATGTGAAATCCTTCGAGCATTGCGATAACGCGCGAGTTGTCGAGGATTTAACGGGGAGATATTATTTACCTCTCTCTCTCTCTCTCTCTCTCTCTCTCTCTCTCTCTCTCTCTCTCTCTCTCTCTCAAGCACACAAACACACGCACAAGCATACACACACATAATCGGGGGATATGGCTTGTCACTGGTGTTTAAATCTAATCTCAGTCCCTAATGTAGAAACTAGACTGCGTTTCGTATTTTCACTTATGGAGAATATATCTCGCCAAGCTTAATTGCAAAATGAGTGTCTATACAAAAACGAACATAACTGTATACAATTTTTTCTCATTTTTAGATTAATTTTTCAGCTGTCTTAAAATCATGGGAATGAAGCCGAGGTCCTTATTTATTAAAATATATATGAATCAAATTACCAAGGTCCTTAGTTATTGGAATACAAATCAAATTATATCCTTGTAAATTTTACTCAATAAGAAAAAGTTTCACCAACTTCATTCAAGTCATACATAAGCCCGCCAGTAAAAACATATTATTTAAATATATATTTCACTCTCACAAGTTTTCTCTTTCCAATTACACCAAACGTAATTTAGTTTCTGAAGCAATAAGACATAGTTGCTGTTATGATTTTACGTATTTAATACAAATATAATTAATTTATATTATATATATATTATTAATATTATAATATACTCATATATAATATATATAATATTATAAATATAGAATATTAATATATACACACACATATATATATATATATATATATATATATATATATATATATAATATATATATATATATGTGTGTGTGTGTGTGTGTGTGTGTATAATGTATATATATGAAATGCATTCATCTCTTTATTCGTTATATTTCTACTTTCATATTATCATCATCAGAGTCAATTTTCTTAATTCACATAATTTATAAATGTGTACATTTACCTGTCATTCTATATTCATCTTCATCTTCACAGCTGGTATTTAATTAAGTCAAAATCTGCTACCATTTACTTCAAAACTTTCACTAGATCAGTTAGGTCAGCAGATTGCCCGTGAAAAAAACTTAAAGCTTCTAAAGTTGAACACAAAATTTTTCAAAATATGAAAAATACGTAAGATAACCAGATCTTTGATTGTATAGAGTTTCCACAGGGGGATAAAATAACATGTACTAAGTATAGTTATTCCTTTCTTGGAGTTTGAATTTAGCAATATGAGTGATTCATTTTCATTTGATTTCATTTTCTACTTTTTTATATTTTACACTATAGATTTTCCTGTGCTTCTTTTACACGTAGTGAGTGTGTGTGTGCGCGCGCGCGTATCCTGATGACACAAACTCCAGTAAACAACAAAAATACAATGGATAGTATGGAAATTACAAGTCAATCCCTCATAAATACAACTCAAGTCAAGGGAGAATATTGTGGAGAAGGGAATAACATCCCAAAATTCACTCTCATTGTCAAGGGTCCCATTTTCCAAAGAAAAACTTCACACCTCGCAGAGCATAAATTTTGTCTTTCATGCGTTTTCTTTTCTTTCGGGGCGAATTTTTCATATTAGGTTTTCGTAACTGATGAAATATATATATATATATTATATATATATATATATATATGTATGTATGTATGTAGTAATAATGTTATATTATGATATGTAATATATATGTGTGTGTATATGTATTTATATATATATATATATATATATATATATATATATATAATATATATATTTAATATAAATAATATACATATATGTGTATGTGTCTATATATATATATATATGTCTAGTGTACAAAATTAATTCAAAAAGAAAGCATTTACATTCAAATATATTGAAAAAAATTGAGTAATAAGAAAAGTACTCTATCTCTTTAAATGCTTCTGATCAAAAAGGATAAATAAAAAAATGAAAAAGTTAACATTTATGCATTTACCTCAGTGTTTCAATACTATCATATGCAAACGCTAATTGAGAGAATATTTTGAACTAACAGAGAGAGAGAGAGAGAGAGAGAGAGAGAGAGAGAGAGAGAGAGAGAGAGAGAGAGAATATAATCACACCAATGAAACCAATTGGCTTGACCTTGTTATCTACTGAATCAAACAAAATATCTCGATAAAAACGAACGATTTATACAAATCTAATCCAACAGTTCGGCGTTGAAATGCGACCTCACCTGAATAACATTCGTGAGGAGAAATCGGAAGAGGAGGAAGAAAGAATGGGTGAGTGGGTGAGTGAGAGGAACCAAGGAAAGGTATGAGGGAGGAGGGAAGGAAGGCAGGGAGGGAAGTTGGTAGGAGAAAAGGAGCACATATCGACTTTAAAATTTGACCCCAAAATTAAAGAAGAGGAAAAGAAAGAAAAAAAAAAAGGTCTGCCGTTTCATTACTTGTCGTTTAAGGCCGGTGATATTACTCAGGGGCGCAATTAAATCGCCCAAAGTGATTACTCAATACAAGTTTTAAATGGCAATATATTAGACGCCCTCTTAGTGACGTATCAAGACCGCAGCGTTTTGCAATAACGTTTAATATCTTAAATGACCTAATTTGTCCTTGGACTGTGAAATTTCAAGATATTAGTTTCTGACATTGATAAGTATCTTATATCATTTTTTAGTTCACGCATAACATACAGGATTTCCCTCCTACCAAGAACTTCTCTGTATACCTCTGTTTACCAATTCGGTTAATAAACAAGAAGTAACAAGATATATCACCAAAGGAAACACCAATTTGCATATCTTGACATCCATGTTTGCCAACTGATTTCGTTAATAGCAAAATGCAGCTGCAAAACAACAAGCTTTCTACGCATCCTGCATAATGAGCATCGGGGAAAATAACAGCGCCTAATGTTTATGATGCCCAATAAATCCCGCTCATTAAGATCGGCGATTTATATGCGGCACTGAACACAGAGCAGTTACCGAAAAGAACGGGAAATGGATGAAGTCATCAAACACGAGTCCAAGGTCGTTTCCCAAACGAGGCGAATTTCGGAGGAAAATTTGTAAAATAAAAAAAAAATTAAGAAAGAAGTAATCAGAATAGAGAGAGAGAGAGAGAGAGAGAGAGAGAGAGAGAGAGAGAGAGAGAGAGAGAGAGAGAGAGAGAGGCTGACACCTGAGATAATCTGAAGCGAAAACAAATAATATAAAAAAAGTATAAAGATAGAAGTACCCAAACGCAAGAAAGGGAGAAGCTGACAGAGATAATCTGCTAAGAAAAAAATAAAAGTAAGGTATTAAGAAAGAAGTGACCAAGTGATAGAAAAAGGGAAGCTGACAGAGATAATCCGCTAAGAAAACAGAATAAAAGACAAGGATTCAGAGAGGAGTAATCAAATGAAAGAGTGAGGGAAGCTGACACCTGAGATAATCTGCAAAAAATTATAAGAAGAGGAGTAAGAAATAAGGGACCCAAATGAAAGAACAAGAGAGGCTGACACCACAGATACTCTACAAAGAAAAAATAAATAAGAAATGGATGAGAAATGGAGTAACCAAGCTGAAGAGAAAGGGAGGTTCACGACTAAGATAACCTGTAAAGAAAAAAAATTCGAAGAAAAGAGTTAAGAAAAAAAAGTAACCAAACGAAAGGGAGAGGAAGGGAGGCTTACACCTGAGATAAATCCGTAAAAGATTAAATAAGAAATGGATGAAGAAAGAAGTAACCAAATGGAAGAGAAAGGGATCACAGGAGTATAATAAAGAAAAGAAACAAGATAAAGAGGATGACAGTGATAAACGGGGCAAAGAGAATGGGTGGTTAAGACATGAAATAAATATCAGGAAAATAGTTCGAGCGGCTACGGACGATAAGGCAACAGAAGAATAGCGAAGGGTTCGAGTGGACAAAAGCAATCGAGAGCGGATAATGAGGAGACCAGATAAAAGGGCGAAAGGAGGGCGATATACATACATGCAAAACAATGAATGACAAGTAAATCATATAAGATACAATGCGATAAAGATGAAAAAAATTCAACGTGTTGATTCGCAAAACCGAATACTGAATTTAATGAATAACTAATAGCATGCAAATAAGATACAATTATGAAACAATATAGACTGAGAGAAAGAGAGACTCAAACATTCTTTTCTTCACCACATCTCAGATTCAGCTCAATGAAACGAAAACCAAGAAGCCACAGAATCAAAGAAAAGTGCCAATTATAAACACTGTTCTCTCTTCTCCATTATTTCTTTGGTTTCATTACCCCTTTTTCGACGAGAGAGACGGACACCAAAGGCCAACCTCCTCCGACGGTATAGAATGAGAGGGGAAAAGTAAAAGGAAATATGAGCAACGACAGATGAGAAAGAAGTGATTTCTTTTTTAATGAAAGACGATGAATAACGAAGGGAAAGCAAGAAGAGGGAGAAGAAAGGGAAGTAGAAAGAGCTGATTTATCAAGGGAAAATGGAAGAAAGACTTGGAGGGAGACAAGACGGAATATTTTAGAAATAGATCTTGAGTAAACGAGAATATGCCAGTAAAAAAAATAAAGAAAATAAATAAATAAATTAATAAATAAAGACCAATGATTGGAGAAATAACGAAGCAACAGTTAGGGAATAGACGGTCAAGTGGGCAAATATGAAAAAAAAATAGATGGATAAAAGAACTAAAAACCCATTAAAACAAATGGCCTCTGGGATAACATTTCAAAGGATTTTACAATCGTAGTCTCAGTTGACCAAACACCGCAAGCACGGACTAGCAAGCACAAACTCACATACATATATGCATAAAAATCAACATGCAGGATCGCTAGGAATTGGTATTGTACTTCATACATATTCACCTAATAATCAATATGAATAAATTTTTCCCATAGTAAAATTGAACATTTTCTAGAATATTGCTGATCACACGTTCAATATCGCCTATGTGTTAATCTTTCCAAGTCTATATATATATATATATATATATATATATATATATATATATATATATATATATATATATATATATATATATATATATATATATATATATATATATATCGTATATATATATATATGTGTGTGTGTGTATGTGTGTATACATACACACACATATATGTACATATATACACGGAAATTAACACATAAGAACGTGTTTTACAGAAATATATGTCAGACTCACATCGGGAGAGAATCCGGGTCTTTCAAGAGAGAGTCCACGGCATTAGTAGTTCTTCCACACAAGTCACAAGGGTAGCTGGTTATTCCCGGGCAGGCGCCTAACACCCAACGTAATATCATATATATGTATATTTATGTGTGTGTGTGTGTGTATGTGTGAATATGTGATAAATACATACCGAACTGTTGCTATCCCTCCCGCACAAACAGTAACTTCACTGAACTAACAACTCATGATAACTGTTGCAACTTTTCACCAACACACGCAATGAACTTGTTTCGCTAGTTATCATTCGATAGTTTTAAGGACACCGCAGTGATTTCCTGAAATGCCAATTCGGTACCCTGCATTTGTACTGATAATTATCCACAAGATAACGAATTTATCATTTAAAACCCTTCATATGACTTCTGATCACTGGTCCGCTGGTATAGTGGTTAGTGTAGTGGTATACCACTCAGATGTCGCGGGATCGCGTCTCCCCCAGGGGGACTAAAAATCACTGGCTCTGTATCATGATCAATTACTGCTGCAGTGTGAGGTCTTGAGTGGTGGAAACCAACATTCTTTGGAAGCTTGAATTTCAAGTCATTGGCCCTTGTGTGCTTGTTCCGTGTGAACAGTTCCATCTTCTGAAATAACTCCTGACATGGCCAGATAGCTAAAAGTGACGGGCATCGACCCAGAGGACGCCTGGTCAAGTCGCCCCCTCCCTACCCCCCGCCCCATAGAAAAATTGACGAGAAACAGTACCACAATATGTTGGAAGTTTATTCTTCCTTTTTGGGCGAAAACGAACATCGCCACCAATTTACGTAATCTTGTACAAGCGGCACTAATTCACAATGATACATGGAAGCTAATGAAATAAGCAGTACTACATTTATAACGTTAATAGACGTCGCTAGAACCTCCAAATTTTGGCAAGAAAAAAAATACCGCTCTTCTTTTGTTAAAAATCGGCAATATCAACTGAAGGTCTATACCATCATCAAAAGCTCTCTTCCATTATCTTCTTCTTCTCATCCTCATTGAAGAATCCACAATAGGTTCTTTCATGTGACTTCTATAACTCTCCCTTGATCCTTTGAAAGAAACAATAATCGATTGTTTCCAAAAGATTTGTATTTCCTTATTCAATACCGTCTCAAATAAAAAAAAAATAAAGATCTCTTTGTTGATAGTCAAGCGGAAAGATTTCCAAAAACCCCCTTTTGACGATCGTTCGTGTGATCGCCCAGATGAAAGTAAACAGAAGCCCAATTATATCTTTATCTTATAGGCTACAAGTCTCCCAGTGCTGAATTAGGGCTTATTGTCCCGTCTGATTCCTTTGGAACGCATCAAAGCATCGGCGAACCTTTTTATCTTCCAATTTAGCAAAACTTATTTTTCAGCTCTTCAAAGTCAAGGGCATTGATGGAATATAATAATCTCCAATCTCTGAAAAGGGATGATAATTATAATATCTATTTTGGCCTTATTTTTTCCTTCCACGAATGGAAAAAGATTGTCCGATGAGAGAGAGAGAGAGAGAGAGAGAGAGAGAGAGAGAGAGAGAGACTAAAATTAGGACCGGTGAAGGGGGGGGGGGGGGGGGGGTTGTGTAGAAGGGTAGGGAAGGCAAATGAGCTACACGAACACAGTAAAAAGTGAGGCAGAACCCTTTGTTCTTTTGATAGCTAGTTAAGGCCTTTGATATGGTTGGTTTCTAAGGGCTCCACTTCCCTATAACCACCAAAATCAATTGTTTTGATATATTTCAAGGACTTTTGTTTTGGTGAGCAATAAGTGCCTTTATTATGGTCGCCGGCAACAAAACCTCTTTATTATGGTGGCTATTAAAGGATTTTTTGCTCTAGTGCCAGCCATTAAAGCTCTTCACTCTCTACTTTCATGGCCAAAAAAGGCCTAATTTAGAAGCCTTCAAATAAGAAAAATTACAATTTAAAGAACTTTGAGAATGCAAATAAATTTCGAATCTAACCTTACAAGTACTGAAATGCAATCTGTCACCGGTGCAAAAAAATAAATCTTAATCTTCCTAGCTCACTGTTGGACTTTGACCCCAGGCCGTATCCATCTACGTATATCAACAGGTGAACATAATGCATAAACAAACTACATCAATAAATCGAATATTGGAAATGAAGCTTTCACTGCTATATTTAATTCAGGTTTTTAAAGGCCTCAAGAAGCTAAAATAGCAGCATCTTCTCTCGGACCGTTGCATAACTTTCCCCCTCTTTTTCAGCCGGGCAAAGAATCCATAAAATACGAAAAAACTCGAGCCATCCAGCGAGCGTGGCTGCCTGTGTGCGCCCAGTCCCAAGAAGCCGCCATGCCTTATCGAGCCCATCTACCCGGCGCCGAAAATGTAGGTTAACCAATGTTACCTTCTAACCAGGCGGTCCAGTCTAGGTATTGTGCTACGGGAAGTGAGAAGAGGGAGGGCGAGAGAAAGAGACAGAACGATGAGAGAAAGGAGATGGGGAGATAAAAACGTAAGGATGGAAAAACTGCGAGCATAAACAGTTGAATAAGACCAACCTCTTGAAAGATAAATGAATAAAAACGTGTAACCCTGACAATAAAACCATAATGAATCACTGATTATGGGAATATTTTAAACACGTGCAATGCAAAGAGCAATGAAAAATGATAGAGGTTTTTATAATTGGGCGCCAGCGCTATTTCCCTCATTCAAAAAAAATATCTTTAAAAAAAATGGAAAAAATCCACTTTGGCTCCATGATCGGTGGCCTAGCGGCCTCTATCCTCAAGAACATCCTCTGCAGATTGTAGATACTATAACGACGTTTTGGGTCTTGGCTGCTTGGTGGAAACCAGAGGTCCACCTCAGGGATCTTGAAATCTTGACCAAAATTTCGGGCAGCCTCAATCTAAACGATCATTAATATATATATTTACATTGCGGGGATAAATATATATTGAATTTCAAGACTGGTATTTTATTTAAGTAAGTGAATATACATGCTGCTTTTTGGAAGTGAAGAGGAGTCATTTTGGTTGATTTCTTATTCCAATTAAAATTCTTATTACCCTGTCACGTCCGTTATTGATGTTAAATGATGATGGGCCTAGTCTATGGGGACATCAACAAAGAGCTAGCAATCTCATCCCTTTTTTCCTTCCACTTTTCAAACATTATCAATCAGGAATGTGATGTAGGGTCTCGTTAACTTACATAATGATCATTTTGTCTTGGTAATAGCTTTTGTCAATATTATTACAATTCCAGATCAAAACATTTCAACCTCTTCATAACACACTTCCATGTGAAATTTTAGCTATAATCCTTGTTCACTCAATTGTTACAAGTAAAACACCAAATTAGCGCACGGTTTTCTCTTTCCAACCAAACCCATTTTCTTTCAACATCATCCTATCCTAAATGAACCTCCTAACATGCAAGATTCTAACCCCATTTTCTTTACCGATGAATCCCGTTTTCGTTGAGAGAGCCATTCTCTTCGCAACGCCTTTCGGGGAAATTTTCCCAGACGATTAGCAAGATTATCCTTGCGATATTAAACCCTTCAAGAGGCAAGAAATTATATCCGCCGACGGGCGGGTTATGGCTGATTGCAATGAAGGACCTGGCCCATTGACGGCGGGTTTAATCTTTCGTGAATTAAATCTGGAAGTAGTCTACCGAGATGAAAATACACTTCATTACTTAGATTTCCAGATTACGTTGGTCGCACCGTATGCATATTTTGTTGATCAAATCTAATTTGTTAAATATTCTTTCCTCCTCCTTCACTTTTTTCAACCACAATGCCATTCTAAACTGTATTATGTTCTTGATTTTATATGTAAGTTGGTACACATTTAATAATAAGTGAAATAATTCAGTGCGAAGTCGAAAGCTAATTTCGAGGAAGGGAACTGATTCGTTAGGAGTTATTGTTCAGCTTGATAAGGACTGCAATCAGCAGGATTCCATCCATGGCTTCTGTCAGTGGCTTGTTAGGTATTACACCTTCATAGAAGAAACTGATGCACTATAATATATATATAAAATATATATAATATGTATATATATATATGATATATATATATAATATATATATATATATGTGTGTGTGTGTGTGTGTGTGTGTGTGTGTGTTTGTGTCTGTGTCTAAAATATATATATAGTATATTATATATATATATTAATAGTAATAGTATCTATATATATATATAATAGATATGTATATATATATATATATATATTATATATATATGATATATATAATTATTATTATCTATATATATATATATATATATATTATATGATATATTCTATATGCCAATGATATCTTATTATTAGAGTAAATAAAAATTTAATAAATTATATATATATTCTATTATCATATATATATGTATATATAGATATATCATATTATGCTATTAATCTATATATTATATTATATTTAATATTCTATATAATTTATATATATATATATTAGTATAGTAATATATGGCAATCTAGTATTATATAATATATATATATATATATATATCTATATATATTATATAATACTATATTATACATTGTTGAACTCAGGGCTTGCTCGATTTCCTCTCACTATTACTGAAAAGTTTAACAAAAACCCTTTACAAAACTTGCAATAATATGCTACCTACAAGTGCTATTGAAATCGAAAAATTAAGAGCTCTTTGGGGCTACTATAAAACGCACAAGGACACACACATACACACATATATATAATATATATATGTATACATATATTATATATATGCGTGTATATATATACATATATGTGTGTATGTATGTATGTATGTATATAAGCACTTAAATGCCTAAGAACACCGTCCATATCCTTCAGATCATTAATAGGATTCTCTTTCTAATCTGCCCTCGGGAGCTTATCTGCAAACGGGGCATTATCTTCTTGCATAATTGCTAAACCATTAAGACACTTCCTCATCTTAATAGGCGAAGGTTATATTCTTTTAAATGATACTAGACTATCAGAGAGAGAGAGAGAGAGAGAGAGAGAGAGAGAGAGAGAGAGAGAGGATGGTTTTAAAATATAGGCACTTGATTGTTGCAGTTGTAAATGAAAAAACCGATAAAGGAATGATAATATATAAATCAAGATATCACTAAGTGTTTCTTGGAAAGGATTATAACTGGATCTTTCAAACCAACTGTTATTCTGGAAAGAATATTAATAAAATACTGTTAAGACATATATGGAAAAATGAAATCTAAACCGAAATATACCTGTCCCAATGCACTTAAGATAGTGAACAGTTTAATCAGCATAATAAAACAAACAGACAATTTTAACCCCATGAATATATAGCACGATTTGAATCCTAAAAGAAGATCAAAGAGATAAATCCCATAACAAAATGAGAACACTCCTGATCCTATCAAAAACCATACATGGATCACGGAACCTCAGCCATAAATTGAAAGTATATGATCTCCAACTCATGTATGAATATAAGAGGATAGAGAATATGAAATTACGGCCAAAGGACAAGCTTGGACCCATGAGGTCATTCAGCGCTGAAACGGAAATTGACAGCGAAAAGATTTGAAAGGTGTTACAAGAGGAAAATCTCGCATTTGCAACATGGAACAATTGTTAGGAGAGGGTAGAAAGTAACATGGAAGTATGAGAATATGAATAGGGGTACAGTAAAGGAATGAAAGGGGTTGCAACTAGGGGCCGAAGGGAAGCTGCAATGAACCATAACTAAAGCCTGAGGTGCACTGACGACAGACCATCTTAGCTTTATAGATAGAACTTAGCTTTATAGATAGAACTGCCAATCTTAAGTTTCAAATATTTGGAAAGATAAATTTGTGATAAAGGATTTCTTAAAAACAAAATATGATAAAGAATTGAAATGACATCCGAATGAGGTCATTCCAGCACGCAATTGAAGCATGCCTAGGAAACCTCTCGTTTGGAATGTTGGTCTTTAGGATCTCTGACTTGCAAATTAAATCAGTGAGGCGTCCGCAGATTGGGGCAAGTGAGATAAGGATTCAGAAGAGAATGAAGGCAAAGTGAAATATCCACATCTGGATAACAAATGAGGCACTGTTTCCGAAAATACGAGAGGGAAACAGAAAGGAAATGGGATCGATTTAGTACTAATTAGCGAAAACAAGAAAAAGAATCGAAAGAGAAATAACACAAATAAACGAGTGGGAAAATAAAAGTAAAATGACTGACGAACTAACAGTGATAAATGAGAGATGGAAGCAAAGAATAAATAATACCGAGCATAATGTGTTTCATGATGCACTGGTCTTCAAGAATGCACCAACATATACAAAAATACATATTAACAGAATATACATGTATGCTTATACATACAACACAAACATCTCCTAGCACCTTTTACAGATATTTACTTTACATCCACACACACACACACACACTCACACAGGATACATAAATGAAGGACTGATCACAGAGAATTTCCCCCATTTAATACAACACTTGAGACGCTCTCGCCCCTTTACGTTGGACAACAATGCCTTTATAGGGACCTTGGGGCGAGGGGGAGGGGGAGGGGGGAGGGGGGAAGGGGGAAGGGAATTAAGGGTAGCTGGTTAATCTTATTACCCTAGAGATAACATGCTTAATGCCTTCACTAAATGTATTTAAGATCTTGTATCTTGGGACAAACGGCTAGGGCTTTGTTGTCCTCTTGTCTTTACTCCTATTACTATCATTATTATTGATTATTATTATTATTATTAGTAGTAGTAGTAGTAGTAGTAGTAATAGTAGTAGTAGTAGTGTAGTAGTAGTAAAATATGTAATTTCTTTATTGTAAATGAAAAATTT
>NC_087220.1:40657895-40660395 GCF_015104395.2 Macrobrachium nipponense | reverse complement strand
GTACATACATACATACACACATATATTATGTATGAAATATATATATATATATATATATTATATATATATATATATATATATATATATATTTACTTATACTATAACTGAGAGAGAGAGAGAGAGAGAGAGAGAGAGAGAGAGAGAGAGAGAGAGAGAGAGAGAGAACTGGTAGTGGACCACAAGAAAAGCATAACTGTCCTCCAGAGGGTGAATGATCCTGAATACAAAATATCTCATTTCCACTCTATTCCAGGAAAATAAAACCAGTAAACGTAGTAAACGAAAGAAAGACATACAAATTAATGAACTAAATACAGACTCGGATGAAAACAAGACAAATAAATACAGTGTGTAAGATAAAATGTCTGTTAAATAAAGTCGTGGAAGGGATTATACATGAGAAGTGAACGAGCAATTACCCAGGTACAAAGATGTTGTTGAGTTTAAGGAAAGAAATGAAATAAAAATGAAAAATCAATTAAATAAGCACAAAGTACAAATATTATTACAGAAACCTGACTTGGCCAATAAACTAAACACAATTGTCTAAATGAATAAATAATTTTTTGTATTTAATTCCAATTAAATAATACCTAAAACGATATTATTATTCCACATGATTTACAATAATTACTCTCTCGTCTGGTTTCGTTCGATTTCATACGTAACTCTTTTATTTAAATACAACAAGAATCTAAGAAAGTGGGGATCAATTTCTAAATTCTTACAACACGCAAAATCATAGTATAGTAGGTTAGAACATTTTTTTTACATCGTTATTACAATTTTCTTCATGCACATTACTGCTAAAATAATTCATGTTTTTTTCTGGTTATTATCAATTACTGATAAGTTTTTCAAACAGTTACTACTTATTATATCTTCTAATTAACATCATATTTTCCTAATGTATAATGGTGGACTGAACATTAAAAATACTATTTTCCCGAATCTCATTCTGATTTCTGGTGCTTTCCACACTTCTCTCCTTCCCCTGCATATTGCTGCTTTTCCATATTGCTATCTTTCCCCTCCAAAAAGACAAAAAAAAAAAAAAAAAAAAAAAAAACGAACAAAATATTAACTCACTTTGGCGCTGATGAAGGCAAACACTAAATGGGAGTAACAATCTGTGCATCGTTTCTCGCCAGAGAGAATAACAAACTTTGGCTCGAAATACGATTGGTTTCCGGCAACATTAAACAGAATGCATTGCGAAAAGCACAGCTTAAAAGCGAGAGGAGACCGAACGAGAGAGAGAGAGAGAGAGAGGAGAGAGAGAGAGAGAGAGAGAGCAAACTCGTGGAGAAAGAGATAGGAGCGATTTCCATGAATACTTTATCCTGAAGAGTTCTGGAAAGACAAACGAATCTGCCCCTACTCCGCATTCTTACCTCCTTAAAGCACAAATGAACAAGGCGTGAACCGACATCCAGCTTAGTCGGAACAAGTGCAAAATATTCCCTTCACGCATAAGTTGTGAATATTATATTCCTAACGTGCTAAAATCTACAGTCAAATAGAGCCTTGTTTCACCAATGAAAATTAAAATAAATAAGCTATATTTTATTAGAAATAATTTTTCTGTCCTGTTTAACATGTACATTATTCATTTATTTGTTTACATTTTCATTCTAATAAATAAATCGTAAATATCCTATCCTAAAATTCCTGTATCTTTAACTCAACGTGAAACACCTTTTTCAGACCTTTTTAGGCTCTTACATTGACCTTCCCTAGCACACCCCCCCCCCCCACAACAAGAACAACAACAGCAACAAAGTAGCTTATAGGCATACTCCCGGAGTAAACGAAAATTATAATTTTTTATGTATGTATGTATGTATGTGAGTATGTATGTATGTATTAAATATATCAAGAACACACGAGAGGACGTGAAAGAATCCAAGTACAAAAATTTATAATGTTACTTCTTCCAGCTGATAAAATTTTGATGTGTATTGATAATGGCGACTAACAACTTACAGCTTTAGATATTATATTGACCATCAGAAAAAAATGTCGAATTTTATCACCGATCTAGCATCGTAAATTTAGTAAATAGATCGTAATGACAATAACACTTAATGTTAACTGGCATCGGCAGCGGAATTGCATTATTTTAAAAGCAGAACAAAGGCAAATCCTTAAACAAAACGCGAAAAAGGATATTTCATCAACATTAATACATAACTACCAGTGAAAAAAATAAAAAAAATAATGCAGAAAATTTACTACATTTATAGTACAAATCTAAAAATACTTTGAAATAATCGCCCACAGAAATATATCTCCTTTACATCATTAAAACGTAAAAAATAATTTTCATAATAACACGTAAAAGTATATTTGCTTTATACTTATACTTAACTAAAAATACTTGGAAAATAAGAAGAAAAAGTGAACATTTTAAATTGCACTGCTGAGAAATAAGAGAAAACAAATATAGATCCTTGATAAAGAACTAAACAAAAATTTATACATATATACATATATTACA
>NC_087220.1:40645395-40652895 GCF_015104395.2 Macrobrachium nipponense | reverse complement strand
ACGTTCTCTCCGATTTTCACACACACATTTTTTTTTTTTAGGCAACTATGTTCTATGCTTTAGAAAAGGATTTTTTTGCCAATAAAAGGAGGCATAAAATGAAAAAATGAAATGCTTAAAACATGTGGATCTTTGACCTGGATTCCAAAATACCTCTCTTTTATGGTGAGGGTAGATTCCAGAACATTCCTAGAAATATAAATCTCTCGCTACAAGCATACAACAATTTAGAAATGACAATAGGAAATATAATTCTCTCACAACAAGCATATAACAATTTACAGATGAAAATAGCGCAACGTGCAAACCTTTTCGGATTTCAGTATTCTATTCTTTTCGGGGAGAGGGAGAGCGGAAGAGGGGGAGGGGAGGGGGGGAGGGGCGGGGGGGGGGGAGGGGCGGGGGGGGGGAGGGGGGAGAGGGGGAGGGGGGAGAGGGGCATGGTGATAAACCTAGAATTAGAAAAATATTAATGGACGAAATTGGGCACCTTTCTGGATTTCAACACCCTGTCAAGAAAAGAAGATTCCCGAACATTTTTAACAAACTGCGTGAAATAAAAATTAAGAGGGGAACAAATGGACCCTTTCCCTGCATTCCCAGATGTTTTTTTTTTTCCTTTTTGAGGAAGGAACGCTTAGAAAAGGTACCAAATATAAAAAAAAAAAAAAATGAGGCCTGGCCTACGCGACAGATGAAAATAAAAGTGAGTTAGGGAGACAGAACAAAAGGACGATAAAAGATGGAATCCAAAGAATAAGAAAATTGCAGTACGAAAGGGGAAAAAATGGTTATTCTTGGAAAGGTGCGGAAGGAAAAATAGCATCTCTGACTCATTCAACAAAATTCATTCGGCAAAATAAAGCAAAACTACTACTGTAATGGACCTTATTAATAATACCATAATACAAAAGTCATCATCAAAAACAGTATTAGAAAGAACAACTAATCTAAATTTCCCGAATAAAACCACATACGAAAAGAAAGGTTTTGTTTCGTGACGTTTGCTTGCGGGTAAGAATGACACCTCGAGGAAAACATTACTGAGAAAAGTGTCGAATTTACGCACCGTTAGCCGTCATGTAAAAAAAATGGAAGGAAAATAAAAAAAAAAATTAAAGTTAAAAGGAAAATTAAAACAACAAGAGTATATTTATACTAGCAATATAAGGGAGAGAGAGAGAGAGAGAGAGAGAGAGAGAGAGAGAGAAATGGAATTTGACCACTTATGACTAATTGATTTCATCTTCTCTGGCGTTGTGGATTGCGACCAAAACAACCCCACTGACGGATGAAAGACTGCAAGTTTAAAGGAAACACTGAGGCATGAAGAGAATTCCAAAGCTGGCAACGGTGGAAATGAAAGTCACAAAGCTGCTCAATCCATGTGATGAAGGCCAAGGGGAAAATCTGGGGAAAAAGTCCACGGGGAAAAAAAGGGAGGGATACAAAACGGAGAGAATTTCATACCACAGGAAAAAATGGAGGGAAAAAAATAAAAAGTAGAAAAAAAAGGCAAGACATTTATTCAGAAAATGGGAAGTCATAATTCTAAAACGATCCCAGAAAATAATGGAGTGAAAAAATGGAAAATACAAATAAAAATTTAAATAAAAATCAAGAAGAGGGGCAATATTGGAGGGTGTATGGGAGAGCGACTGTCAAAGATTCACACTGAAAAAATACGGAGGAAAAAAGACCCAGTATCAGTATTAGGGGACTTAATTGATTCACAAAGAGAGAGAGAGAGAGAGAGAGAGAGAGAGAGAGAGAGAGAGAGAGAGAGAGAGGTTTTGATCCACGATACTCCATACGCAAGAAAGTAAATATCTTTTTCAATATTAGTTGTCGACGCATTTTTGCTCTCTCTCTCTCTCTCTCTCTCTCTCTCTCTCTCTCTCTCTCTCAGACCTGTACTGAAGGGGGGTGTCGGGGGTGTCGAACGAACCCCCCTCAAAATTTCTGGAAGTCCATATTTTCTGTGACTATCCTTTTCATTGAAATGTTCTTTTATTTTTGGCAAATCTTTTTTTATGAATCTTGTTACTAAACATTAACATCATTCTTTAGTAGTAGGAAATATAAGAGTGATAATAGGAATATGATATAGGCCACCATATTTGTAAATGATTTTCAGTAAAATTCTGTTAACCAAAGTCAGTACTTTGAATAACATCTAATCGGGTAAAAGAGCATAAACCGAATACCCAGTTTTTCTTCTTAATACAACTAAAATAATATTTTCAAGTACTTCATCCTGTATATACCTCTATTTGCAATGACATTTATAGAAGAAAATGCCAAGTTTTGGGAAAAACGAGCCCCCACCTCTCTCTCTCTCTCTCTCTCTCTCTCTCTCTCTCTCTCTCTCTCTCTCTACAAACACAAACACACATGCCTTTCGCTAATCAAACCTTTCAGTAACGGCTCGCAAATACGCAGGACCACAAGAGGAAAAAAGCTATATGTATCTTTCACCTTTAGATAAAACAAAATCAACCAGGCATTCATATAAACAGTTCTGTATTTACATTCACTCATTAACCCGCGCCCCAACGGAGTTAGACCGAAGTCACGTAAACATCCGAGCATATTTGTTTATTTGCTTGCATATCCGCAAAATGCTTTTTAAAATTCTTGAAGAAATCTAGAGTAATTTTCAGATGGGTCTACCTCTATATTACATCCGCAAAAAACTTCATGAAAAACTTCAATCAATTGTACAGGACAATGTGCCTCTCAGTCACCAAGACTTCATGAGGATAATGGGAATAATATATGATTTTGCTCGATATTAACAGGCGTTGCCAGACTGCTTTCTGGGTGCATCGGCCTCCTTCAAGATAACGCATACCTGGTCCGGTAAATGGAACGCGTCGCCGGTTGCTAGTGTTAAATTATGCCCCTTCACCATCCTGATTAAGTCACGTTAACTTACGTAGAAAATCTATATACAAAATCTACAAACAAACATGACAATAACCATCACCCTCATACAACGGAAAAGCTTCCTACTTCGGCAGAAATACGGGAATAAATCTAACAAATAAAAAAAAAGTCCCTACAGGAAAAAGATAATCGCCAGTGTTTAAAAACCTACAGACCCACAGAAATTTCCTTCGAACCAATAATAGGCCTTTTTTTAGCCAAATAATAATTTCTTTTCTTGGTCGTAAATGAAGACAAAAGTTTTGGAGAGGAAAAAAGGGTAAAACCTGAATATGCATAAGGGAAAAACTAGGTGACTTTTCCCTTTAGTCTTCTGGTGTCTAGTTGAATCCAAAGGGGAAGGGAAATTCACCCTTATGCACCATGTTTGAAAGAGGCGATTTTTCCCTAACACATCCGGCCCTTTTTTATTTTCAGCCCACGCCCTGAAGCCCACCAACGGCGCTATAACATAACAATCCTCTCGGATATAATGAACTGTATCCAGTTTCATATGCGGAGGAATTTCTCATTCCGGCATCACATAGGAAATGTTTATGGCACACGCCTAATTGGCTATAAGCCATAGGAGTTGCTATGCTCTTCATGCAAGCGTCCATACGATAAAACAGTAAAGTGAATTCAATATTCTTTCAATATGGTGTCTCCTGTACTATCTCACGTAATACCTGTTATATAACAGACTATTGCATGATTCAATTATGATTTCCTTTCCTTTGTTTTGAAGCTCTGGTGGTCATTTCCAACTTTCGTTTTTCCAGATGCTTAAAAGCTGACATGACATCATTTGGGACCTCTCTCTCTCTCTCTCTCTCTCTCTCTCTCTCTCTCTCTCTCTCTCTCTCTCTCTCTCTCTCTCTCCAAGGGTCCAAGTTAGAAAAAGAGGATAGGCTCTTGCTTTTAAACATAGAAGGCAAAACAAGTGACTTGAAAGTACAAAAATTTTCTTTAAAATAACTTTCCTTTGGCATCAATTCTTCGTTTAGTTACGTATCGATCATATGCAGTGCCTTTGTCACAGACTTATTTCGGTAGAATTCTTGCAGTTGAATCGTGAGACGGAGAAGCACAAACGCAAACAGGTAGCCTAAATATATCCGTAACTGCTGAACAAGAGTACAAACGCCTCATTATAAACACAAAATCCGATTAATATTGCGATGCCTGTAAACAAAGGCAAATTTAAACCAACACACTAAGATATTATATTCAAAATTCAATTTTATTCTAAAAATAAGAACAAAATACCTCACGACTTCAGTCACATACGCACGGATGACAAGACAGACCTTGGACATGGCTGAACACATTGAAAACCATGGTTAAAGCAAACCCTCCTTAGACACAATAGGCTACACAAATTAAAAAGCAAATAAACGGCCGACTACGAAAGTTCAGCATAAGTTAAACAAATGCACAGTCATTAGATTAAAACGACAAAATAATTAAATAATAAATAATGAAATAAATCGTGTACTATAAAACGCACAGTTTTTCAGTCACATTTCGCACCAACTCCTTCGGTGTCTTGTATTGCAACGAGGTCGATATATGAGAGAACACACTTGGGTGTCAATGCCATTCTATGGCTTCCCGAACCACTACTTTCAACTCATATTTATTTTGAATCCCAGGACGGGCCCAGAATCACACTAAGGTTACGCGACCACCCAGATGGTACACACTCACCTTTGTCCGTAGGTAGAGTCCAGGGGTCCATACAAGGTTCCTGTTCCCTTTCACACCTTCCTACAATTAAGGGGAATGGCTCGTGCTGCCTCAAGGCCGGATTAGTCTAAACCAACCATTCATTTAGTGTCTTGCTCGATGATGTTGATTTAACGGGCGTTCAAAAGCAGACCCGGGAAGAATAATGAAATGGATCATGAATATTAAATACAAGATAAAGTTCATTAAAGATTAAGAAAAGGCAACTGGGAAGTAAAGAAGGAATAAAGGAAAACAGAAAACAACAATTGACAGGAGGAAATATGAATCATCAATATGATAACTAAGGAACGTTTTAATACTGGTAACACCAACATCAAATGTTCAACATTTTCACTATATGGGAAAATCAACTCATGTTGTTTTTTCTTCACACTTATATATATATATCTAATGTCTTATCGCTTGGCGATAGACTTTTTTGTTCTTCCTTACGACTGTCATTCGTAAGTAATTTTTGGTTCCTCTCATCTCCCTTGGATATCTTAGTAGAGAGGTTCTTCTTTGACTAGAGGCGATGATTCAAACAGGCTAGTTGAACAAGTTAACAACTTTATTCTGTAACTCCATTACTAGGAGAATGCAGCTCGGTCGGACGACCGATATGTTTGATTTTTGTTGGCGTGGAACTGCCATTCTAAAGCATCGCGTCGATAGCGGAACATTAGCTATCTCAGCAATTCATATAAAAACACATACGTAGTCTGCCGGCTCGGAAGTTACAAGTTTCCGGCGTAGGTTTAACAGGTCAACCGCTTCCCATGGAAGTTGTTGTGCAAAGTTAGTCATAACATAAAAATGTTGACAAAGCTTGAGCTAGATCAGGCTACTGCAGACGCGCATAGCGTAATCTAGTCTGCTTGGTCACGTAGAACCCCTCCTAATGCCATGACCCCCCATGTATTGGTTGATATTTACAGAGCTTGTAAATATATATATATATATATATATATATATCTATATATATATATATATATATATATATATATATATATATAAAACAATATGGAAAAGCGCACACAACAGCACGCGATATATAGCAATACCTTTCGAACTGCAACCGAATCTAACACCTCACCGGTCGGAGTCGCAGCTGGAAAACTTCAGACACGTGCAGTGTAATTCAATTGAAGGCATGGTGGAATAAAAATCTAAAAGTAATCCACTGAGGGGGTTTAGCCGGACGGGGGAGTCTTTTTTTAAATTTTTTTTATTATTTCATTATTATTATTATTTTGTGCGAAGGGTGTATCTAGATGCGTTCGCGTTTTTGCTGCTAATGAGGTAGTATCCCGGGTGGAGCTTCTAAACTTTCGTTCTCCATTCAGATTTCTAAAATGTTATCAATTCTTAATTGCCATTGCTATCCATGGTTAAGATCTATATAAGAGTTGTGATAATATAAGCAAAACCAGGATAATTTAATTAGAATAAAGCAAGAACCCCCATCAATTCAACGGAAGCAAAACATTACGAAACAAAGAGAAAATGAATAAAAAAGGATAAACGCTTCTCCAATGACTGAAAGAGAAAACAGAACAGCGCAGAAATAAAATACCAGAAAAACAGAAAGAGAAAACACAGACGAGCGCAGGAAGAAAATACCTAACATTTCCTTGAATAAATTCAAATCAAAACATTAGTTCCACTCTAACACCGCTCGGTCATAAAGATAAAAAAAAAATGCGATTAAATTGATAGCGCCTATGCAAAGTCAGACCAACGCAAACGACACCTGTCTCCCATACGACGTCACATCAACCACCCTCTTTGGGGAAGGGGACAGGGTACGTGTATGGGACGGGGGAAGGGGGGCCGGTTTCCCCCTTATAAGAGAACTTGTTACCTTACGTTCGCATAGCAGGTGGGAGGAGGAGGAGGAGGATGAGTAAGAGGAGAGAGAGAGGAAGAAGACGAGGAGGAGGAAGAGGAGGTGGAGAAGGAGGAGAAGGAGAAGGAGGAGAACACTGTGCGATTAATTAATTACAATAACTCAGATAACCGACAAGATCAGCAAAAGATGACGAAGGCGATACGAAAGGAGGAAAAGGAAAAGAAATGGGTGAGAAGAAAGGGTGATAAAACAAGAGAAGAACAACGGAGAGAAAAAATATAATACTAGAGAAGGGGAATGAGGAGGAAGGGTAGAAGGAAACCCAATGCCTCCCTTGTAAGTACTTAGAAGGGTCGGGTTTCACCAACAAGTTCCATTTCGGGAGCTCATTGTTATGCTCAATGTTATCGTCACCCGAGTATTCTTTGTCTTCCCCCTGCCACATCTGACGTCGAGCCCATTTAAGGCAGAAGATAAATAAAAACGAACAAAATTCAAGTTAACTGGAAATCCATAAAGCTTGGAGGAGGGATTGAACAGGGGTCAAAGAAAATTGGAATGATTCTTGTTTCAGTGGACAGCCCCGATAAAAATCGAAAAAATAATAAAAGTAATTTTTTCAAATTTTTTTTTATAAACATCATGTTTCTTCCATATTACAGTAGCTTTGATGTATATTTAAATTTAACTGCCCACAAGTGTGCATTAATATATGAAAATTACGGTAAATTAATTATGATGAACTTTCGAGGAATTAAAATGTTGGTCTTAAAAGCTCTGTCTGTGACTTTAATTTATAAAGCTTACCCAAGCATGACAAAGTATCCCCAATTAGATTAAAAAATATTAATAATAAGTCATGTAAATATGGGGTAATCATTCCAAGTACTGTCTATTCATGGAAACGGTTATACTTCTAGTTTACATTTTTAAAGACTTGTCAAAATATTCATTTCATAAACAGTATATATATATATATATATATATAT
>NC_087220.1:40627895-40640395 GCF_015104395.2 Macrobrachium nipponense | reverse complement strand
CCTGTTACCAAAAGTATACCACATATATGTTGATTCGAATTCTGTCATGAAAGGTGAAACCATATCGTTTTATTCCACGTTCAGATATAGACTGGAAATTATAGCAATATAATATGAACATTAATAAAAGGCTGTAAAAGCAAACAGTGAGAGACAGAGATTCACGTTCCATGCACTATAACGAGAGAGAGAGAGAGAGATAGAGAGAGAGAGAGAGAGATTGAGAGGAGAGAGAGAGAGAGAGAGAGAGACCTATCGATCTTTGAATAATTCAACACTAGCGCGTTGACACAGCGGTCATTTTCCGGAGGGTACACAAGGTATTGGCGATACACATGTAATCGTCAGTCCACTTTCCTGAGGTCAATTCCCGCTACCAAGGGGACATCGGGAATGACTAACCCCAAGGTCATTATTCTCTAATTCTCCTCTTTACTTGGGTACAACTTGGGGCAAGCGTGGAGAGGGTCTTTATAATGACATACAACACAAAAATGTATGCACACCTATACGCGTACTACAACACAAACGTACACACACACACATTATACATAGACATACATATATGCAAATATTTAGACACACATGCATACATATGCAAATATTTTGACACACAGGCATATATATTATATAGATATTATATATATATATATTATATATATACACACACACACACACAACACATATATATATTATTATATAATAATATAGAGTATCATATATATATTCAATCCATTTCTTTTTTCACTTTTTCACTATCTCAGCAAGTTGTTTGGGATTAGGGAATTCGCCCCATGCTCTTCTGAACCTTGGTAACTACCACCACAGTCTTCTGGACTCCCAAGAACAAAATTCAGTGTTTAGGTCAACAACAGAGCAGTGTATAGAGAGAACCTAACTGCTCGCCCTCGTCGGAACGTCAAAACTTCGACCTCTCACTTGGTAAGCAATACTGCTACAGACCAGACCCAAAGTCCTTACCTGGAAGCGGTTACATAGAAATTGAAAGGCAATAGGCACTGCCTCATTCACCCTTCTCATGTAGGCCAAGAATGAACCTGCTGTACAGAAAACTTCCACAAGAGGCACACATATACACAGATCCGACCAATAGAATGTTCTCTTACTTAACAAACAAACAAACCGACACACAAATAAACAAGAGTTCAGAAGTGAATGACCCCCTTACCTTTCCCCTCATGCTTGATTACAACTCTCCCCTCCCCCTTTGCTCCCCCCCCCCCCCCATCTCTCTCTCTCTCTCTCTGTATATCCCAGCTGACTGCAGCTAATCATCCCGCTACACGAATTCTCACTACATTAATAATTAAAACGTATTGATGTTGCCTTGCAAATTGCAGAGGGAGAGAAATGCCGTCTTTAATTGCCCGCTCTAATTACCTGCACTTTCCGAACTAACGAATGTCTTGTCATGTCGGCTGAGAGAAGGGGCGGGGGGGGGGGGGGGGGGGGGGGGGGGGGGGGGGAGTGGACGGGTGAAAGCAAGATGGTGATGACCTCTTGAGCAAAAGGAAGCATTTAAGAACAAAAATAGTTTTATGATTATGCAAAATATGTTAGGAAATGAAAATTGATATATGTAAAAGAAAACATATACGACCGGAAACATATTCTACAAATATTTCATCAAAAACCAAAGCCATGCACGAATATTATCAAGTTTGAACCTAGAACCAGATATCAATAACAGCACCGTAGATTTATTTCAAGGTGATTTTTTTTATAACAAATACCGTTACAGGGTGCTGAAGAGCAAGAGCCCGTGCCGGCAAAAGGCTGGCTTAATCTAGAAGGAAGAAAAACTTACAACAAAAGGAAAAAGGCGGTTCAGAACAAGGCCACAATCAACGCTATATTCATCGACCACTGCTAAACCAGGGCAGGAATTTTTTTATAGAATACACATAAAAGAACCCCGTTTCGGATTCTTTTGGGAGGTCTACATTTTCTATACAATCCGATTTCAAATGTTTGCAATAAAAGGACGTTGCAAGGACAAATCCAACACTGGTGAACTCTTCGCTATATATATATATATATATATATATATATATATATATATATATATATATATATATTATATTATATATATACATATATACTATATGGTGTGAAATTAAACCGCAGGCAAAGAAATGACATACTGGTGTAGATCCTGACAGGTTTCGACTTTATTTCTGAGCCACTAACAAAATTGAAACCGGTCAGAACCAACACCCGTATGTTATTATTTCACTTGGGGTTTGTATATAAAAATCGCGTGTCATAGTTATTATATATGTGTGTGTGTACTACACATACACAATATGTATATATATATATATATATATATATATATATATATATATATATATATATGTATATATGACGTATATATAAATATATATGTATACATATATATATATAATATGTATATATATATATATATATATATATATATAATATGAATGAAAGGACAAATTCTATGCATCTTACTCTAACAACCTTCGACAATTTCATGCTACTTAAGTACACAATTACATAATAACCACTTAAAACTCTAGGTCGAACCATATTATCTGGAATTAAATTTTCATAAAATCAAGCAAGATATCCCTATAAGGAAAAACAAAAAAGCAAACACGCAAATCAACTCTGTACCTTCGCGTGGCGCCAGGTCGTAAATTGCTTGTAATTTTAAAAGACTGTAATTTCCAAAGACTGCAATTTTAAGAGTCAGTAACCTTCCGTGTTACCGACGCGACGCCTGGAGTGCGCAGATAACGGGAGAGAGCAGCCTGAACGAACTAACAGCACTGACGTTACCAATAACGAAAACAATACAATGCTGTAGTAGAATGTAATTATTTCAGGTAAATGCATTAATATAATCATAACAGTTGAGCATCAGCTTTAGCAGCAGTTATGATATGGGTGACAATTTTATTATTATTATTATTATTATTATTATTATTATTATTATTATTATTATTATTAATTATTATTAATTATTATTATTTTATAATTTCTGTCAATCATTTCTGTGTGCTGTTTATTCATTCATTCGCTGTGTCAATACTTAACAATTGGGCATAAATAAAATCACCACCATTTTTTAATAATTTATTTTACTACTACTACTACTACTACTACTACTACTACTACTACTACTAACTACTACTATAATATAATAATATAATAATAATAATAATAATAATAATAATAATAATAATAATAATAATAATAATAACAGGGTTATGATTCTAAAAGTTTGTTCTTGAAGTTAAATGAAATGACAAAAAAGAAAAAATTAATTTTTCATTGAATGTTCATATACCCTATACGTACTTCTTAAATTAACCTCATATTCATGGCGCATTTAATGTAAGCTCAACACGTTACAAGTAGAGAGAGAGAGAGAGAGAGAGAGAGAATTTTAAGTCTTCTAAGGACGAATTTCTCTCTTTACTCTATATCTTCCGGTTTTTAAAGTGCACAGAGGATATCAGACGTTTCTTCCACTGTCAGTATGGTCCGGCAATTAAAACCCCAGCGTAAATCCAGTATTATTATGATTTTTATTATTATTATGTAAACACATATGTAAAACGAACAAATGAAATCCTCTTTAACCTTCTTTTCCTCTGAATAAAATTACCGTTAGTGAGAAGGGGATAAACAATCAAAAGAAAACATATTGGAGTAAAACAAAGGAATGTCTATACGCATAAGTCAACAGATGATACGATAATTCTGAAAACAAAAAAATAAAAAAATAAAAAAGTCCACTGAATGTATAAATTGGAATATCGTAAACTTTACGCAAAAAAAAAAAAAAAAAAAATCTGATTCATGTCCGTCTAATATCCTTCAAGGTATTTTCATTAATTTAGTAACTTCTGAGAAACGCCAAATAACTTTTCAAAATCCCGAAAACATATACGTTTTTCACTCACTGCACTGATCCAATAGGTAGTGAGACGTAGGATAACCTGCAAGCAATCAATTACTCTGATCAATAGGTACAATAACCTTCAGTCATATTATATATATATATATATATATATATATATATATATATATATATATATATATATATATATATATATATATGTTTATTATATATTTTTTTGTTATTTAATATAGATATAGAGAGAGAGAGAGAGAGAGAGAGAGAGAGGGAGAGAGAGAGAGTTATCCTTAAAAGCAACCACACAAAATAAACTTGTAAAGAAGACTCTCTATCCAAATCAATGAGGCGTAACAATGGACTTCGTGCAGTAGCCGATTCCAAACCTATAAAGGAATTACCGCTCCTGCCTCAAGATATATATATATATATATATATATATAATATATATATATATATATATATATTAAATTATATATATATATATATATACTGATACTGATTCCAGTTCGACCTCTGCCAATGGAGAGGGGCTCTCAATTCGGGAGTTTAGTTCTCTTCGTCGCTACACTTCGTTTACGTGGCAGGACTTGGAAGGCGGTTATAAACTGCCGTTAAAACTTTCGAATCATTAACCCCTTACATCTATAGGAGGGCTTTGTAGAGGATTAAACTGGTCGGCTTGCTCCTCTCTCTCTCTCTCTCTCTCTCGCGCTTCTTCTCCTCTCGTCCTCTCTTCTCTCTCTCTTCTCTCTCTCTCTCTCTCTCTTACATAGCCTCTTAGACTAACATTCCATTTAAATTGCTGGCTTCTAGCTGTCATAGGTGGGCTTAGGGAAATTACGACGATGATAAGACAGTTAGCTGAGACGCCTATGTCTTCCCAAGTTCTCAAAGTTTTCTTTACAAATACCATTAATATACAGCTAAAACTGAGTGTCATATGTATCCTAATTTGGGAAATTATACAAGTGCATGCATATTCGACTCCCGTTATAGGGCAATTAATGCCCGAAAAACTTAAAAAACTTAAAAAAAAACTAATGATTACAATATAGGATTCTAATGATATTCTGTTTGTTCTTGTTTGTCTTCGTAAGATATTGGCAAAATTTAAATAGTCTATTATCATATGATTAAGACAAACAAAATTATAGAATTGCAATCAGGTACATTTAATTCTCATGTTTGTCTTATGGATTTCTTCTCAGAAATAATTAAAGAGATAACAAACGAGGTAAACTTGGCCAAATCGATTTTGCTTTTTGAACAAAGAACTATTACAAAATTCTACCAACCGTCTGTCTGATGGCTGGGAAGTCAACTCAGATTCTTAGAAAATTATATCTGCGAGGATTCCTCCTACACTTTTACTGGTGATTTTGAAACAAATGGCAGAGTATTCAGGACAGCAGGCCTTCCTTAATAAGACTGCAGACTACACTATAGGAGTCTATAGGAGTGCGAGTCGCCAAAAATCGATATCTGGATCTCCGGAATGGCTTAACGGATTTCGATGAAATTTAGCATGATTAGAGGCCTTAGTGGGAAACCTCTAAGGCCGGAGTTTCGTCCTGGTCGGTTAAATATTTCCAGAGTTATAAAGAGCCAATGAGTCGGGGTTTTGTGTACTCCAGGTGGCTAGGCTTCACCAACTGCCGTGGGCGGTTGATAATGAGAATCGGGAACCTGAGGATGTCTTCCAGATAGCACGAATAAAGAGGGAGATAGGCGCGATAATGGGAATATTACTGGATAATACTTGAAACCCGCCCCCCCCCCCCCCACCCCCTCCCCCTCCCAAAAATAATGGAAATAAACCTTAAAAAGTAATAAAGGATATAACCTAAAAACAAATATTGGATTTAACTTTCAAAAATATTAGATAAAAACGTTGGATCGACAAATAAAAGGCCCTAATTGAGAATAAAGGGAAAAAAAGAATATTATAACTGCTAACGAATGTAACCATTAAACGAAAAGTACATACAAATCTAAAACAAACTAAAAAAGTCAATGTAATAGATGGCATCATTCACAACTCACGAAAGCGGAAGAGAAAGTTAATAGGATTAAAGCATAAATGCATATGTAAAAAAAAAAAAAAAATTAAGCCATTTTAATCTCTGGAGCGAATGACGGCTAGTCGTGTCTCATGCGGTCAGCTTACCTAATCTACCGCCCACGCGTCCACCTGGGAAGTAAACCCCCCCTCTCCAACCCCACAAGGGGACCCTCCCCAAAACTCACGTTTCCGGTTTTTTCCTCCGTCACTCACTCCACTAGCAACTATACACTCCTACTTCCTCGCCCCGAGCTCTCTCTCCCCATACAGGTTGCCCATGCAGTTGCTCACTCCTGCATGCGTCCTTTCTCTATCCTTCTCTTTCAAAGCAATTATCACTCTTCCTCGCCAACCTGATCCTGACCCTCTCCCCTTCCCCTTCTCATCTCTCTCTCCTCTTCTCCTTCTCTCAGCAAACGCCTACTCACTTTTGAAGAAGCTACTCTCCCTTGCTATTTCAAATTCTCTCTCTCAATACAACTACTTATTCGCTCTCTTATGCATCTACCCATTCTCTCTCTCTCTCTCTCTCTCTCTCTCTCTCTCTCTCTCTCTCTCTAAGCAAACGCCTACTCACTTTTGAAGAAGCTACTCTCTCTTGCTATTTCAAATGCTCTCTCTCAATACAACTACTTATTCGCTCTCCCATGCATATACCCATTCTCTCTCTCTCTCTCTCTCTCTCTCTCTCTCTCTCTCTCTCTTTCTCTCTCTCTCTCTCTCTATAACAAACTACTATTTTCATCCCCGCTCAAATCTCTAATACAATCTCTCTCTCTCTCTCTCTCTCTCTCTCTCTCTCTCTCTCTCTCTCTCTCTAGGCAAAACCTATTCACTTTCCACTCTCTCTAATCTTCATAATTCCTTCATACAGCTATTTATGCGCTCTACATGAATTTATCCACTCTCTCTCTCTCTCTCTCTCTCTCTCTTTCTCTCTCTCTCTGTCGAAGAGCAACGGTCATAATTTCCTCGCCCCCAATATCTGCCGACGGACAGAACGGTCGCGGACAACGGGACGAACCATCGCCCGTCTTAGGAACCAGTTGCCGACTGATCACTGCAACGGAGCGAATGGCGAGCATCCTACTATACCTCTAGAGACGTCGCTCCCTTTCCTCTGCAGGGGAATATCGCCCCTAGTAACCATCCCCCGTCTTCTTGCTCTCCCCTCGGAGTGATATCTTACTCGTTTGAATGGGATTCTGGGGGGAGGAAAAAGCAAGCGCTTCCAGCAAGCATTTAGTTTGTTTATTTGCCGTTTGGGTCTGAGCATGCTTTAAAAGGCTGGAGGCTCGTTTGCTTCCAGGAAATGAGGGGGAGGGGAGGGGAGGGGAAGGGGTGGGAGGAGGAAAAGGGATGCTCTAAGGAAAAGCATTATTGCTTTCGCAATAAAATCTCTCTCTCTCTCTCTCTATCGCTCTCTCTCTCTCTCTCTCTCTCTCTCTCTCTCTATTCAAGGGTGAATGTGACTTTGGCCTTTTTGTAAATGTGGGCGGGTGGATACATACATAGATACGTATATGCATACATATATATAATATATATATATATATATATATATATATGTATATATTATAACTATATATATATAATACATATATATATTGTATTTATATATATATATATATATATATATATATATATATATATTATATATGTGATATATTATGATATAAATGGTTTTTCACAAAAATATATAACATATATTATATTATTCATAAATACCCATAAATAGGGAAATTAATACATAAGGAAAAACTAACGTTACACACCGAAAAAAACGATAGAACCACATCTGCTTAAAGACAAACGTCATTTAGAATAATCACGGAAACTGGCATGGGGGAATACAAAGACTAGTAGCAGAAGGAAAGATATAGTCATCAGTTGAGTAATCTGGAAATATCTGATCAGAGAAATAATCGTGTACGCTGTATGACATATACACCGTATAACTTTATATTTAGTTATACGGTGTATATGTCATACAGCGTACACGATTATTTCTCTGATTATTTCACGATTATATTTACATATTGCATTCATCTGAGAGTCCAGTCTTTAGCTTATCCAGTCCCATGGTTTTCCAGTTCTAAGCTTATCCAGTTGCCATGCCTATCCAGTTCTAAGCTTATCCAGTCCCGTGCTAATCCAGTTCTAAGCTTATCCAGTGCCATGCTTCTAAGCTTATGCAGTCCCATGCTTATCCAGTTGCTAAGCTTATCCAGTCCCATGCTTATCCAGTTCTAAGCTTATCCAGTCCCATGCTTATTCAGTTCTAGGCTTACCCAGTCCCACACTTATCCAGACCTATGCTTAAGATTTCAGTGAACAAACACGAACACCCTCCAAAACATTGAATTCTTAAAGCCATTAATCAACCTTATTACAGGCAAAAATTTATTTAAACACACATAAACATACTTAGGTCATAAATTTCGAATACTATCTGAAATGAATATAGCACATACATTGCAAATAAAAACCTGCTTACCTAACTTACAAAACCTACCATTATTTTTACCATATAAATTTATTCAAATACCCGCAAAACACATTTATAACAATCGGCACTGTTTTCATAACCACATAACCTTTTTATGGCTGTAACTTTCTCGGTAAACATGATCTATCACTAGTCCTACGTTTCACGTGATTCATATGATAGTCTTTGGTCATAAACTGTACCTTCAGACTTGCCAGCGTCCAGCCCGGGGCCAGTCTCTCTCACCACTGGCCTTAAGTAATCAGAATGAAAGTATCTTGGTACATGCTTGTAGACGGCTCGTAACAACCCCAGGATTGCCACTTGCCACCTCGACCCTCTCTTATATTGCCACCTTTCCTACTGAGGGATCGAAAATGATAATAAGGATATTGCTGCTACATTTTACCCATATGCGGTAAATAACAAAACCATGCACCAGTCTAGGAGCCATTTAAAACACAAATAATCCTATATTTTGTAACAGACGAAATGCTTCCCACTGCAACGGAAGTCAATCATCTCGAGATGGTCACCCACCCAGTATATCCGAACAACCTCTATCATGTTCCGTTAAACAGTTCTCGAGAAATGATCACAAAACAACACCGGCAGACGAGACAACATAACCTCCTTCGAAAATAGTCGAAGGAAAGGGACAGTAACAAGAAGCAGAAAAGAAATCGAAACGAGTTTCACTCTCACTCAAAACCTCCCGAAAGAGCTGAAGTCTTGTTGTAGCGGGGAGGGGGGGAGTCACAGCTGTAAGAACCGAATCGATATGTCTACGAGACCAAGACGGTACGTACCCTATCATCTACTACCGTAACACCACGACCTTGGGCGATTCAGCACGCACGTCTCTACACTCCAGCAGCTGTTACAGTACTGGATTACAGTGACTGCTGAAAAGTATGGCATCGTTAAGTTCATAATAATATTAATACTAGCAGACACAGCAGTCATCGCTCTGAGGGAAGTAGGATGTCGAGTTAATATAGCAACATCAACAACAGGTCATAATATATATATATATATATATAGTATATATATATATATATATTATATATATATATATATATATATATATCAAGACAATTGGCAAAGATACGTTCCTAACCACCAACGCTCTCATCAACAACTGTCAACAACTGCCAAGTACATAATTCATAGTTTGTGTCATAACAGTGAAAAACGTAGTTGAAATGGAACGTGAATCATATTTCTAAATAAAAAAAAACGTAAAAGAACAAAGAGCCGTCTTTTTCATCCAACGAAGAAAATTCGAAAGACATCCCAATCCAAAGCTCCCCCCCCCCCCCCCCCCCTCTCCGAGTGACATTCCGATTCCCGACGGACCAGGACGTCATTCTTGATTTCCATCTGGAATGATCTCCCGTCATGTCCGTTCTTCCAATAGGCCTACGATCACAGCAGTCCCATAGAAATTATTTTCACCAATAGGCCTAGTGCCGCCGCTGTCCGGAGAGGGAATTCGGTTTGCATTGCATTAGACCTACAGCCTTCAGAATGGAGGAAGTCTTCGCTTATATTAAAGTGAAGAGGCGTTTGCTTTTCAATATCCGGTTTATCCTGCAACTGCAATTGTTTTTACATTTGTTGGAATGCAGAGTTCTCTTCTCTGTAAGTCAACAGCCACCCAAAATCGCCTCGATCTTTTTCTCTTCTATTCACCCGTGTCCATTTTATGCAGTAAACCTGCTTTTTATAAGAAATAATCTGCTATTTTTTCTCTTATCTTGGTTTCATTTCTAAATTTTGTCCACACAGAGACACTACTCTGTGTCATCTTGCTTAGTAAATTAATGAGTATTATTACCATATTTCACATAATTATCTGCATGTTTGCCATAAGTAAGAGAGAGAGAGAGAGAGAGAGAGAGAGAGAGAGAGAGAGAAGAGAAGTAAGAGAGAGAGAGAGAGAGAGAGAGTTCATACAATTTACTCTTTATATGAAGACTATCAAAAAAGATAGCACAAACAATAAGAATGATAGAATAACTACGAGAGAAAGAGAGAGAGAGAGAGAGAGAGAGAGAGAGAGAGAGAGAGAGAGAGAGAGAGAGAGAGACTGATCCCTATTTTAATCGATCAGAAATTGTCACTGCCGTTTCATGGGGCACTGGGTGCATTTTTCATAAGGGTCCTTCGACTCCTGGAAAACTCGGGAATATGCTGCCAATTCAACCGTTCCAAATTGCATTGCAAGGAGCAACAGGTGCTAAGAGGTGGGGATCTGTGGGTGGAAAGGATGCAGGGAGGAGGGGACGGAAGGGGGAATGGGATAGGTGAGAGGAATAGAAATAGAAAAGGGAAGAGGAAGTTTACAGTGGTCGAATAAGGACGAAGCTGGAGGGGGAACAGGTGCCAAGAACTGGGGACAGAATGGGATGGGGGAACTAGAAATAGATGTCAGTGAACTGAGAGGGACAAGAAAGGGAAACAGGTACTACCGAGTGGGGTGAAATGGGGAGAGGAAACATGTGCCGAGAAATGGGAAACAGACAAAATCGGAAACAGCTGACTGTAATTCAGACAAGACAGAAACGAGAAACAGGTGCGCCTAGGATGCGAGACATAATGGAAAGAGGAACAGACACCTGCTAATGAGAACAGAGGCACGAGAAGTGAAAAAGGTAATTGGTACCGAAGATATAAGATTGTTAGTTGGAACACTGCACAAGTGAAAGTATAATATGGCCAGAGCGGAAGTGCGGGGAGGGGGCGGGGACGGCTTTGAAAAGGCGTAAAGTATAGGGGCGCATGGTATAGACTGAACTGGTGTACTGAATACGGCGAGAAGGGAGATGATATTCCATGGGCAAACAACAGCAATCGAGGAAAGACGATAAACGCATAGAGAAATACACAGAGGGAAAAGGGACACATGGAGGACTGAACAGGTGCAAATACTAAGGACAAAAGGGAGTCACGGAATATAGGTAGCACAACGATGTTACAGAGGCTGAACACGGAACAGGGGTAAAGAAGAAGAAAGACACCAGCGAGAGGGAGGGAGGGATGGAGGGAGGGAGGTGGAAGAGAACACCCAGGGGGGCCGTAGACGGATCGATCCCTCGTAACCTAAGTACCGTTGAGAGAGAAGTCGAGGCTTTCCGGAAGTACACAATTATCCCAGGATGGGTTTGTTACTGTTACTTCCCATAGAAAAGACATCAGCCAGCCGCTTGCTGATGCTGTATGGCACGCTTGTCTGATTCCATTCGGCTGATATTTCAATAGACAATTTCTGTGCATTGAAAACATTTCTTTTGGGAGCTGTTTGCAGAACTTATCTATATACAAACACAATAATAAGCGAGCATCTCCAAACTATATTAATACTTATACGTCATTCATACGACCTGTAAAGGCATCTTAAAATGCGATTCTTCAGTATATGAGATTCCTGAGTCACGGTATCTAACAATAAGCATATGTATGGGAACATTATAACATATACACAGTATACATAGTTGGCTTAATAAAACCAATTGAAATAATTGAACACTCAAAAACGAAAGTTTTTTTCCATATATCTACCCCTCAACAAACAAATCGCAACCCACCATAGCGTTTCCTATTCATGCAGTTGCCCTCTCAGTGAAATTAAATATGATTGCATTGCTAATGAGATAGTCAGTAGATTTGAATTTTGTACCAGAAATCTCCTCACAGCCCCAAAGTGTAATCAACGCCCTGAAAACAAAAAGTTTTCATCGAACCATAAACACAAAATAAACACAGCTAACCATATTCATTAAATCTGAAAGCAAGGTTGTACTTAACCCATATCATTGAATCCTAAACATAAAAAAAATCACGCAAAGATAGATAAATCCATCATATAACTCTCCCCAAATAAAAAATGAATTCCAACAAAGCATTGTCATTTCCATGAGCATAATCTCTTCAAAACATAGACAAAGCACTTTTCTCGACCTCTCATCTCCAATTCAAAAATGAGCAGCAGCTGTTTCCATCGAGAGGACACTCCCGGCAAGAAGGACATAAAC
>NC_087220.1:40612895-40622895 GCF_015104395.2 Macrobrachium nipponense | reverse complement strand
CTAAAATGGCGAAAAATGACGAAATATGCAGGACTGGCAAACGGTTAGCTTACGTAAAAGAATTCATCCGAATTTTTTAAGATGGCTTGGTATTGTGGAAAGTATGGACGACGATAGGTTACCTGACTTTATAAATTAGAAGGGTTAGGAGGAAGGAGGAGAGGAAGACCTATAAAAGGTTGGATAATTGGCGTGAAAGAGACGTAGGAAAGGAAGGATCTTAATATCCAGTAAGTGCGAGTGTTTGCAAGACATGGGTAAATGGAAGTGTAAGTGTGTGTAGGTGTAGAAGCAGATATTTTTTCTGAAGTTCTGCTATACATTTGTTAATCAACGATTAAGTATTGTTTACAGTGTATGTATGTATGTTATATATATATATATATATATATAATAATATATATTATATAGTATATATATAGATATATATATATATATTATATATATGTATATTATATCTATTATATATATATATATATATATATATATATATATATATATATATATATATATATATTATTTTATATTATATATATATATATATATATTTATATATATATATATAGTATATATATATATATATATAGGATATACTATATTATATATATATATATAATGTAAGGTATATTTTATACTATGTATAATGATATAGTATATTATATAGTATAATATAGTATACTATATTGTATGTGTAGATGTGTTTCATTAAATTATGTCTAAATAGTATGATTTCGTGTGTGTGTGTGTGTAAAGGTAAAGCAGGTTCTTCCTAAAAATAAATGTAACTGCCAAGCTTCTCTATTTATTTCTGTCGGGTTCTCCAGTTTTAACCCAGACTGAAGATCATCCTAAATTTTGCTCAAGTTCTTATCAGATCTCTCTTTAATTTCCTTACCTTTTCCGCCTGTAATAATTTTTCTCGGAGAGCTTCATCATTACTTCAGAGGCGGCTTTTTAAACATTCTCCCTTTGAGAAAGACCAGAGTGAAGATTAATAACCGTGGGCAGCATCCAGACCCAAGACGGAGATGTCTTTTGAGGTGCTTCTTGAAAAGGAAGTTTTTTTTCTTCCTTCTTCGCTGCTATTTCCACCTTATTCTAATCTTCTCGTACTTTTTACTGTATATGTATATGCGTATGTATGCAGTATATATATATATATATATATATATATATATATATATATATATATATATATATGTGTGTGTGTGTGTGTGTGTGTATATACATACACACATACACACACACACACACACACACACACACATATATATATATATATATATATATATATATATATATATATATAGTATATATATATATATAATATATTAATATCTGTATATATATATATATATATATCTTATATATATATATATATGTATATATATATTATATAAAATATATATATATATATATATATTTAATTATATAGTATATATATATATATATAAATATGTATATATATATATATATATATATATATATATATATATATATATATATATTTCTAAGTTAGCTGAAATATTTTTCATTACTTGCCGTTTTAACCGCACTGTGTCTTTGGGCTGTTGGTCTGAGCAGTAACTTCTACAAAATGCAGTTAGGGGACTGCAGTCGTTTGTAACCTAGTCACAATCGAAAACTGTTAAACTAACGCCTTGTGCAACTAATCGCTCTAAAGAAAACGGAATATGGTAAAAATTATAAAGAAAATTGCAAGTGATAAACTGCAGTATAGTGGCGAAAGTGTGACTGAGAGGTTCACCAGGACGCAAGTTATTTCTGGTTATGTGAAAGTTTCCAAAGAGAAGGAAAGAAGAAGAATAATTATTCCTTTCTACTAAGGTAAAGGTATCAGATGACACTATACGAATTGTAAGGGCATAACACTCCTTTGTAAGCCCAGGATGGTTCATGTTATCATTTTAAGTGAGAAATAAGACAACAGATAAGGGTTTGTAGATAAAATCATTTCTACGGTGCAATAACGTAAAATTGAAGGTGAAGGGAAACTCTACAATTTATACATAAAAGACTAATAATAATAAAGACAGAGAGGTAACTGGAGGATGTTGAGGACGCATAGTGGGGAACAAGAAAGTGTGAAGAGGGAAATATCTTTCTGAATAGAATGATGCAAGAAATCAAAGACAGGACAGTAGATGTAGGAGCAAAACTTTAGGAGTAAGAAATAGGTAGTGAATGGAGTGTGTATTGGCTGATAGATAATTGACACTCCACTAATTAAGTATTGGGCAAAGAAACTCAAAAAACTATTGAAAGACTTTGAAGGTATCTGAAGAAGATAAAATTAATAATAAATTTAAACTGCGGTAAGGTTAACAGGGTAAATGGAAACCAGGAAATGGAGCAATGTATATTAATGCAGGTCCTGGAAGAATAGACGGAGTTAATTTGTACAGATATCAGAGAGTAAATGAGTAAATACAACGGATGATGGTAGTTTAAGGAAGAGGTGAGATACAATATCCGTGAAGCAGGGAAGGTAGCAGGGCGGGTGCAAAAGATCGGAAAAGGTTTTAGAATATTGAAGGCCAAGGCAGGAATGTATAAAGGATGTTGGACGAACTCTCATTGAAGTGAAGTGAGAATGAGTCCTGCAATATGACGAATAAAGAGAGAAGTTACTGAGATTAATTTTTTGCGCATTCTGTGAAGCCTGAAAAGAACTGAAAGGGAGGATAAGTACGTGGATATGGAGAAGTGGTCATGAATACTAGTGAAAGGATGTTGGTCATGTGGGAAAGATGGAGGACAAGTTGAAAAAGTGAGTCATTCAGAAGTGTTGGTGGAACGATTAGAGTAAGAGCTACAAACGCAGGATAGATGACTAGAAGACGCACTGGAAAGGACACGCCTAACGCCCAGTGTATATTTTAGGGCTGTTGCCTTGTATAATGAGGCGCCCTATGAGGTAATGTTAGACTTGCGAATAATCTTACGCTAAGTCGGTTGGTATTGCACTTCCATATTCAATGGAGTGTCTTGGGGTTTGTAGATCACTTACGAAGTCGGTATTATCTTCTTTGGTTACGACGACGATGTGTTAAACTCATGATGATTCGGTGATTAGGTGAGGATCTAGTAGAAACCACGAAGTACAAAAATACTTATATTCTCTGAATTTACATGGTGAAGATCAGGTATGATTGTACAAGTCTTCTAAAGACGATAGCTTGATCGCTTCTGCCAATGATGATGGCTAATTCTATTCTCTCTACATGATAAAGCTTAGGTAAAGAGATACAGGTCTTCTAATGACGATAGCTAACTCTCTTCTGCCCTACTACCATCTCGGTTACCAGTCATAAAGGAACAGAGAGTAGCTCGAACATATGAACATACAATCAGATGACATAGTTACATACGAACAAGCTTGGACTAAAGTTTATAAACAATTGAATGACTACAGGTGACGGCATGTTATCTTAGCCTACTTTTATTGTATACGTCATCTTTAGCGTCTCTAGTCTGATCACATTCCTGCAAGCAATCTGGTTGACCTCTTTAGTTTTAGTCTTTTATATATATGGAATAACATTCCATATTTTTATTATGTAAACACTTACATATACAGCAATTTGAGGTGAATGATGTTCAGAGGGTTCGACGCTCTACTGATGATCCTACAGCATAGGTATATGAAGCAACTCATGTTATGGAAGTTGTCTACACAGATGGTTCATTCATGGTTCAACAGCTTAGTATTATTGCATTATTGGCCATTGTTTTGTTTTTAAGATTTACCACGTAAGCTGAAAAATCAACCAACTCAGAGAGAGAGAGAGAGAGAGAGAGAGAGAGAGAGAGAGAGAGAGAGAGAGAGAGAGAGAGAGAGAGAGAGAGAGAGAGAGAGATGGGAGGGACTTCTCTCCTTCAAGATCTCTGACGAAAAAGTTGGATGAAAAAGACAATGAAAAGGAAGTTGGATAATGACTTCTGAGAGCAAAATGTCAGCCATTAGTTTATTTCTTCAACGGAGTCCGCTGCAGGGAAATCTTTGTCGTTGTTTAATGAGATTGCCTAGTATGGTGTTTACTCTTGTTTAAGCTTGTTAGCAAAAGTAAATAAAAAAAGAAAATCTGGAATGACTGGCACCCTTTGCAAAAGGGATACAACGAAAACCGAAAATTAGACAGACAACGCAGAGGTCTCAAACGTAACATCTAGTTACGAGAGAGAGAGAGAGAGAGAGAGAGAGAGAGAGAGAGAGAGAAGAAATCTATGATGTGCCAAAGGTAATCTAGTTCATTAACCAAGTAAATAATTGTCTACTCGCAATGACAACTATAATCGAAATATAATTAAGACGTAATCTACAACCCCGCAGAAACAAAATGAAAAAATATTCCTAAAGGCTCCGCCAAAGCAGACTTAATAAACGCCTGAAGTTAGATCCACAAACTCCTTTTTGTTTCAGAGGAAAAAAAAAGCAAAAAAAAGAGGAAGGGCAAACAAACTTATGGAAATGACGGCCATAAAACGCTAAACCCGAAAAGAACACAAAATCACTGATAACAAAACAGGCGAATCTTAACAGCAACCATTATGGCGCTGGAAAACACATTATGAACATTTTATGCAAACATTTTTATAAATCTTATCTCTCTCCCCGCCACTTTATTCAGCAATGTTTTTCGCGGCCAGACAAAGGCGTTAAGAGATTATGATCGGGAGCGATCAAAGAGGAGGAGGAGGAGGAGGAGGAGGAGGAGGAGGAGGAGGAAAAGTAGAGGAAGGGGACGTAGTTGAGAAAGGAGAAAACTGGATGAGTGAAGAGCAAGAGAAAGGAAGTAAGTTAGAAGAGGAAAAGTATATTAGAAATAATTAACAGTAGAAGCATAAAAAAGATGAAAGGAGGTGGTAGGAAGAAGGAAAAGTTTAGAAGGAAATAAGGAGAAAGAGAACGCGAAGAGGAACAGGGAGAAAAAGAAAAAAGGATGAGAAGCCATATCAGAAGGATGAAAAGGAGGAGGAAGACGAATGAAGAAAGACAAAGGGCAGGAGGAAGCAAAGACGGAAGCAGTAAAAACAGAAGACATAAAAGATGATGGTAAGTAGTAAAAGTAAAATGAAGAGGAGGATGAGGAAAGAGGAGGGGAGGGGGAGGAGGAGGAGCACTGTCTGTGGGGGGATGGGAGGGGGGTGAGGGAAGGATTTGGAGGGTACAAACTTGCAAGCAAAATTCCCACGATCAGAGTTTCTTCTTCGCGCGAAAAAGACGAACCCAAGCGCCACATAAATACGAAATACGATCGTTAAGGTTATTTTGTTCTCGCCATAACTTTGATCTTATCTGTAGAGGAACTTGAATACAACCGTATGTAATCAACTGGTAAAATCTTTCCTCTCCATTCTAGATGTCTCGAAGTTCCTTCCTTTTGTTCTTTAGTTTAATTTCTTTAATAAATCTATTTTTCGCTCTCTTTATGTGTGTAGTTATTTCGTTGTAAATTTCCAAGAGTAACGCGTATTTTAATTTTATATTACCTCCGTTTGCGTTCCTGATTAATTAATAAGTAAGCTCAGTATTTATTTTTTTTAATAGACTGGTCTCATCATTCTGTAATCTGTTTTCAGTTAGCAAGTTCTGCGTGGACGAGAAATTTGTTTTAATATGAACTGGTCCAAATATTCTATATTTCTATTTTATTCATTACCCAGTTCTTCTTCTTCTGTTTCCTTCAAATCAATCTCAATGATAAGCATATATATAGGTCCTCATGATGAATATCTTTCACAACGTCCATTAATAGTATGACACGCCTTATTTTTCCTTGATTTCTTCTAATGCTTGTGCCAGTTCTTTAGTGTTACTTGGGTGCGGCCAGGTCAGGGCAGGGCGCCCAAAGTGAAGTTGGGTAGGCACGTTCTGGTTAGGCCAGGACCTGGCATTCTAGGAATGGTTGAGTTTGTTTACGTCTGCGGAGCCTGTCCCGTCGTTCTACACTTGCCCCCACTGACTACACTAACATCATCATATAGGCAAAAACATTCCTGCCACTCAGATAAAACTATTCTCGTCGCTGCTGCCAAGGAAAACATGGAAAACTTTTTATTGCAACTTTTAGTCTAATGACAAAAAGATTCCTGTCACCGGCGCCAGAGAAAACCGGGGGAAAACTTTCAATAACAGGGAAAGACGCGAGATGCACTCTGTCACCTCACCAGCTGAGAGAGAGCGCTACGAAACGAAGAAAATGCATTCAATAAATATTCCTCACAGTGCGGAAGGGAAGGCAGTGCGAAGGGGAAGTGCATCGTCTGTCACTTCGAAGACGAAGGGAATATGTTTTTCAGTCACAGACGCCATTGAATGGAATTTGCTCTCCATTGAGGGAGAAATTCCTTCTATGGCTCTTCAAAGCGTCTAAAACCTGAATAAAAAAAATTGCAAGGCTTCTAATGCGTGTGGAGAGGGATAGAAGACCACTGACGGTAATGGAATGGAAGGAGGGAGATCCAGGGGCAAATGGAAGGACCCGATGACTGAATTGGTGTAGCAGAAGACAACGTAACCTAGTACTGAACCTTCCTTGAAAAATGGGGGACGCCACACCTCAAAAACTAATCATGGAACCTTTTGAAAATAGTCTCACTATGTTTCCCCACACCCAAATTCATATGTAGCTACCTCTTTGAACTAACCTAACCTACCCTAACCTAGGGGCATGGCATAGAAAAAGGGACTGGCGCAATACTAGTATACATCTCGAGAATTTGCGACCCGGATGACTCAGGAGAAAGGGTTAATGACCAATGACACAGTACCATTGCCGCTTTAGATTAAAATATACGTACATGGCTACAGAAGATCCACGTCCTCAGTGAAATGAGTGGCACCAGTGTGAGGAATGTGAGGAGAAGGGGTCTGGTGCGAACCGCAACTGATCAACATGAGGGACATTAATGTATGGAGCGAGAGACGGAAGGAGCTGCTCCCTACTGATCAAAAGCCTTGGATATCATTGTATCACGCCAAAAGGGAGGTAATCAGTTACGGCTTAAAGACCTATTATTGTCGTGCCACGGAAATAAAACCGTCATTTAGTAAACAATATTAAAATAAAATATTTTAGCATCTTTTTGACACCAAGTGGGCAAAAGGAATTTGCCCTCTTGAGTTGCTCAGACTTTCAATAACGACTGTTTATTTTTTATAAGACATTCAACCCTCCACGTTCATTTAGGCTTGTGGTCGGTATAAGTTTCCAAAAACGACAACAAAATATTTTTCCCTTAAAAAATGTAATATGTTGCCGCAAACTCATGGTTTTTCAATTCGCGAAAGATATATATAAAATTTCTGTGTTTCAAACATCGCACAAACATAGAAATCATCGGCATATATAAATAGAAGAGGAATTTTATTCCAGTGCTAAATATGGATGGGAAATAACAAATCAATTATAACCTACAAATAAAAAAAACACGAAAAATATATATCCTGGAAGAAAATTTAAACCCTTTTCCACTCGACAACATTTGAAAAGCATGTGCTGTTCACTATCATTAAAAAATCTTCTTACGATGCGTAATTCAATTAATAATTTCGTCATTAATAATTAGGACATGAGTAACGAGGACAAAGATTGAAAACCTTAATGCATTAGAAAGATTAAACTGGATGAAAATGAAGAATATCACAGCTTCTGATTTTTTTTTTTCACGCACTGGCAAGAAAATATATGAAGTGCACAAGCCAGACATAGACAGTGAAAAAAAATAACGATTAAAAATACGGAAAAGAAAAACAATTTATAAAAAAGTTATTAAATATGAATGGAAAATGTCAACGAATATTTAAGCATAATCATTACCCAACTACCGTCGAAAACAATAAAAAATTCGTACGTCGAAAAAAATTTCGACAAGGTATTTGGAATTATCAAATATCCCCAATTTGGTCGATATAAATAAGCATTTTTTTCGAATATTTTTCGAACATTCTTTCGCTTTAAAATAACCAAACAATGGCGAGGGCAATTTTTAGTAAAATCTTATAACATTGGAAAAAATACGAAATTACATCCGGCAAAAAAATATTGCTTAGGAATATTTGTGTTTAACAATTACCAACAAAAGCAATTGTGGAAACAAGATTGCGCAATCGATGAATCACCCTGAACAGCAATTACGAAGTTAATTACAGCGGTGTGAGGTGAATGTGCAATAACTTTGATTAGCGTCGAGTCATTAACGACGAACGTATTGTTTTTAACGGAGATAAGCACTCAGGAAGACAGAGACAGAAGTTACTGATATAAAAAAAGGAAACATATACCGTACACACATAGCCTAATCTATATATATATATATTATATAATATATATATTATATATATATATATATATATATATATGTATCTTATATATATATATATATATATATCATATCTATATATATATATATATATTATGTGTGTATTTGATGTGTACGGTGTATGTGTGTGTACGTCTTTTAAATATTAGTAACGTCTATCTCTTGAGTGCTTATCTCCGTTAATAACCATACCTTCGTCGTTAATGACTCTACGCTAATGAAAGTTATAGCACATTCACCTCACACAGCTGTAATTAACTTCGTAATTGCTGTTCAGGGTGATTCATCGATTGCGTAATCTTGTTTCCACGATTGCTTTTAGCGGTAATTGTTAAACACAAATATTCCTAGGCAATTTTTTTTTCTGCCGGATGTAATATCATACTCGAAATTCTTTCGAATTGCTGTACCGCTGTTGTGAAAAACGTGAGCCTGTTGTTTTGTGGAGATACATTCCCATGCGTCCACGCTGCCTTCTCCCTGCACGCCCGCGCAGGCGCGAAAATAAATCCACATATTGCCACGCTCTTACTTGCCCTTTTTTCTCTATGGAATGATAAACAGTCGCCCTTTTTTTATAATTCAAATGCATAAGCTTAATCTAATCTTTTATTTTTTTCTCCTTTTAACAATGGCGTAAATAAATTCATTAGTTTGAGACTCACTCTCTCGCTCTCCCCCTCTCTCTCTCTCTCATTACACACACACACACACACACACGCATATATATATATATATATATATATATATATATATATATATATATATATATATATATATATGTATATATATGTGTGTTTATTTGCGTATATCAATCAATCATATATATATCATATATATATATGATATGTGTGTGTGTGTGTGTGCGCGCGCGCGTGTGTGTGTGAGAGAGAGAGGAGAGAGAGAGAGAGAGAGAGAGAATCTGAAACTAATGACTTGATCTACGCCATTTTTAAAAGGAGAATAAGATAAAAGATTACAGTAAGCTTATGCAATTAGACATAAAGACGACCGTTTATTATTCCATAGAGAAAAAAGAGCAAGTAATAGCGTGGCAATGTGTGGCCTTACTTTCGCGCCTGCGCGGGCGTGCAGGGAGAAGGCAGCGTGGGCGCACGGGTATATATTTCCACAAAACAACAGGCTCACGTTTTTCACAACAGCGGTACAACAATTCGAAAGAATTTCGTCCAGAATTCCTCTTTATTTTTCAACCCGGAATTTTGGTCGTCAGGAAATAAATGCCGTTGATTGAATTCTAATTTCTCTTTGAAATATGCTGGGATATTTCAGCGGAAATAGTGACAAAAAATAAATCAATAATAGTAATAAAATCTCAAGCATGAATAAGAAGACCTCTTTAATTTCTCCTGTGTTAACGTGATACTGAGCAGGGCTTCGAAAGCTTTAAATATGAGCTTTTAATAAATAAAATGTCATTTTAATTATGTTCAAACTACGAAAATCGTTTTATATAAAGAAAAATTTTTGGATTATCATCTTAATAATTACGAAATTTTTTTTTAATGAAAATAGATAAATAATTTTAATTGTTTTCAAATTACGAAATATAATTAAAATAATGTTTGAAAAAATTATTTGAATTATCATTTTCAAATTGCCATAAAAATGACAAATAATAACACAACCCAAA
>NC_087220.1:40600395-40607895 GCF_015104395.2 Macrobrachium nipponense | reverse complement strand
GAAGGTATAGTATATAAAACGAAAAGAAGAGGCAGAGAATAAAACAACTGTGGCCATCCATTCTCGTTAACGGTGAAAGTGAAAGAAAATGGAGAAGAAATATGACTTCATTTTACTTCGTTAGATACCAATGCAGGTCTCAGTGCCGTGATTGTGAGAGTTTCATCTTGGTCGTCTTCACGGGCTTTTCCAAGGAGAAAGAGCCCGTGCTGGTATAAGGCCAAAGGAGGTTTATGGCAAGGGCAACGCTCCTTGATCTGCACAAACCAAAATGTCAGATGCAAACGCCTAAATAATAGTTGGCCAGAATTATGCTAAAAACTATCATCTTTGCTCCGCCTGGTCATGAGATCAGCAACGCTAGGCATAATTGGCTTTGTCCCAAATTTTGGATGGGTTTGGTGATATGTATAAAAATTGGGTAACAGTCAAATAACTGTCAAGTCAAAGAACATTAAATTTCTGATTGCCTCCAACACGAACGAAAGCTTATTCGCCATATATGGAAAATCAAGAGGATTTTCCTTTTGGTTTTATTAATTACCATTTTTCATTATACACCAATATAAATAAATATATATATATATATATAAATTCTCACGAGACACGAAAAGAAACTATCGGAACCTGGGGGTCAGTCCCCCTGCTTAGTTTGCAAAAGATATGGGAATTCGTCAAGTTGTGCCATGCCACCATCTCCCGAATTCCAGATTCTCTCCATCAGTCTCGGGAAAAGTACGAGAGAGAGAGAGAGAGAGAGAGAGAGAGAGAGAGAGGAGGTAGCGGGTGTGGAAAGGGCGTCGCTTTGTGTGATCTGCAAACACACCCTATGCAGTCCTGAAGGAGAATTGCGCCTCAGTCCAAACAGAGGCTGGGTTGTGCGAACTACAAACACCCTGGATAGATTCAGAGTGAAAAAAGAAGGGGTTTTCCCCTTCCTCCTTCACCCCCCCTCCTCCTCCTCCTTCTCCCTTCCTCCTCCCTTCCCTCCGCAGCCTTCTCGTCCTCTCTTCCCCTGAAGGAAAAAAGGAATTGCTTCAGAGAATTCATACGGAATTGACAAATAGACAGAGAAAGGATCAGTAAGCTGGAGATATGAACTTGCACAAGAGACGGACGCCTCTGCAGACCCTATTCAAGTCTGCTATTTGCTCAATTTCAACTCTCCTTTTCTTATCTTTTATTCCTCGGGCTCACCTCTTATTTTATGTGCTTAGTTCTCTTCTGTTTATACTTACACATTAAAACATTTTAGCACTTCTTTCATCATTCATTTTCTTCTTATTATTCAGATAGGTAACAAGCCCTACCACTCTTGCGACTAGTGTCTTTATCACTGCGTTACAAGCAGATAGTCTTACCCTGAAATAGTTGACAAAACCAAACCTCATTTTTGCTTCGTATATGCCAGCCTCGTGCTGGCACAGGCTCTTGCTTCTAGAGCAGATCTCAGTACAAACATTCTATTTGGGGAAATGTACAACTAGGCCAACACTATATCTACTGAGCTTCTGAGACTATTCGTCTTTGTCATTTATTTCCATGTAAGATTGACTCCCTTGTATCCTTTCTTTAATTTCTTCTCACTGGTGGAAGGCAAGTAGTGGTTAACAGCACTGGGTATGGGTATAGTAGAGTTCCATACGTTTTATTTACTATAATGGCTGAGTGGGTATTATGCTGGCCTTGCAAGTCATAGGCCAGTGGTTCAAATTCCCAGGGAAGAGGTTTGTCTTTATTATTATTATTATTATTATTATTATTATTAATATTATTATTATTTTATTCTATTATTATTATTATTATTATTATTATTATGATTATTATTATTATTATTATTATTATTATTATTATTATTATTTTTTTATTATTATTATTATTATTATTATTTAATGGGAGTAGCCCATCTTTCAGACGTGCCTTGTTCAAGAGAATGGCAGCATCAGTTGAATCTATTTTATATATGGTCTTTCCAATTCTTCTTATCATTTTGTTCTCATCAGGGTTTACATTTGATAATAACTGGACGATGTTCATACTCTGGGTCATATGAAATTTGTTAAGATTAAGCTTAAATATATATATATATATATATATATATATATATATATATATATGTATATATATATATAATTCCTTAACCAGACTATGAACATCGGCCAGTTATTAGCAAATATCAGCCCTGATGAGAAGAAAATTATAAGAATTGAAAAGACCACATATAAAATCGATTCAGCTGATGCTGCCATTTTCTTTAACGTTAAAGGCATCATTATTATCATTATTATTTTTGGGGGGGTCTATCACAGTCCTCCAATTCGACTGGATGGTATTTATAGTGTGGGGTTCCAGGTTGCCTCCTGCCTCCTTAGGAGTCCATCATTTTTCTTACTATGCGCGTCGTTTCTAGGATCACACACTTCTGCATGAGTCCTGGAGCTACTTCAGCCTCTAGTTTTGTCAGATTCCAGTAAACCAAAAACGGTAACTTCCACCATCGGCGACGCCCCGTCCGGCGCCTATCACCCCCCCCCCCCCCCCCACCACCAAAAAAAAGAAAAAAAAATTGTTCTGTCGATAAATAAACGATCTTATCAAATGCCAATTGCATAAACAACAATACTACATGGAACATTTGTCTCTCACATAAGTCACAATTTTTATTATAAAACTTTTCGACCCAAAACCCGGATATAAAACGCAGAAATAATTACGCGGGCCTCTTAATCTGTAAATAGTGTCACTATTAACAACAATAACAAATTACAGCTGTAGTGGCTCAAGTGCAAAAAAGCAGTCATTTTAACTCTGCTGCTCCTTAGAAATAAGAGACTTTCACTTCATAAAATGCTCTTTCGATTTTTCCCGGTGTTACGCAAACCAACTACTCGGATAACTTAATTGCCTAGTATTTCCAGGCAAAGAGCTAAATACCCGTCTTGAGATATCTAGCAACTCTAAAGCCCAAAGAGGCGTGGCCTGTTTTCGTATTACAAGTAAAAGTATTACACCCCGTTTTTCTTTTGTTTCATGGTAAGTATGGCAACCAAAACATCGTGATTGCAGTTATATTTTATAAATCAATCTTCTATACCACTTATAGAGTATAATACTGCAATGAAAATGGTGAACACACATTAACTTACTTTTGAAATTACTTTGTAATAATAAAAATATCAATCCGGTGCAACACGGCATACTACAGATATATCCCATTATTGTATATACAAGATTTCTTTGCAGGGCATGAACGCTAATAAAATGCAAAGAAAAGGATTTCAATTAATGAAGACCATAACAGACTTTCTAATTCCCATCAAGTCATTTCTTAGGAAGCATTGCTATGGCTTATAATTCATGACTTTATTGATATTAACATCAACATAAGTCAAAGAAATTTAGGCATATGAATAAAAGCTATATCTTCATGCCTCCAAAGTAATAATAATAATAATAATAATAATAATAATAATAATAATAATAATAATAATAATAAATAATAATAATTATAATAATAATGTGGAAAAACAGCCTTCGGTCCCTTACAAGAACAATAAATCCAGAAATAAATCCTCATCACGAGAGAAAATCCGTTCACGAATCCAAACATTTTTCAGGAAATAATTCTTTTAAAACCTCCAAATCCTTTTAGGGAAAAAAATCCTTAAAAGTAATCATTCTTTCCGAGGATCCTCCACCTCTATGAAGGATATAATTCCTCCTCCGAATACCTCCTACAGGGAAAAAAAGGGGATTCTTCTTCTGGAAAACTCAATTCTTTTCGAGGATGGACTATCAATATTCTTCGTCGAGTTCAACAGATATTTTTCTCATTCGTTGCTCTGTTGCACCGGAGAAAAACACTCACGCTACAGCAGGTCTATTTCTATGTAAAGAATGCTTTTCAGTATCAATTCCATTTAATGCTACGTAGCTCGCATACTGCTATATTCAGTGGAAAACTTTTGTTATTATAATATGAATATTGGAAACAGCCAAGGACACTATCAACCTATTAAACATGCGCCCCAGAATGAAGAGATGATATGGCAGAATCTTACAGAACATACCACGGTAAAATTTAATATTATACATAACATATATAAATATATATATATATATATATATATATATATATATATATATATATATATATATATATATATTATATATATATAATATATATATATATATATATATATAAAGATAAATGCCACGAAGGAAAAATAAACGAAGGAGTCTGCGAGATCTTTCGGCTTAAAAGCCCTTACTGGAGCAGATACTGACAAAAATACGAAGAAAAGACAATACAAGAAGGTTCGTATAACTGACAGATAGGATTATAAAATAAAAGGATTAGTGCCTAGAATCCGACACACCTGGAAGATAAGAAACCTTCCCAAACAAGCATAAACAAAACCGACGAACAACTTAACTTATGTTCATTTCTTCTCAGGCCACCATCTTAATATAAAAATATCAATTTTTTTCCTCTATGTTTTTTACGAGAATTGCGAATTGTCAGTCCACAATATTTGGATCAAGAAATTGAATACATAAGAAAAATAGGGAAAGATTTATGCTATCCTTCACATATATTAGACATTTGTTATAATAAAGCCCACAAAAGTTTTATACTGAAAATAACACACAGAAAGAAAATTCTAAGAACATTCTCAGTTTGCCTTATTTTAACGGATTTGAAACCATTAAACCATTGTTAAAAGCTTTTAATGTCAACCTTGTTTCTTCCTATAATAACACACTAAAAAGAATGTTAATAAAAAATGGCCCCAGAGAAAGCAACAACATAATATATAAAATTCCATGTATGGATTGTCCATCATTCTATCTCGGACAGTCCAGCAAGGAAAGGCTTAGAAGTAAGGCTAACCCAGCATAAATACTCTGTAAAAACTGGGCAAAAAATCCAATGCATTATTTATTCATTTAAGTGAAAACAACCACCGAATTAATTGGATTGAAAGTTCAGTAATTGCACGGTCAAGAGATGTCTTATCACGAAATCTTTTAGAATCTGCTTTAATACAACTTACTTTTCATTGTAATTTCAATGTTAGTCGTGGCCTTTTTCATTTAGACCCTTGTATCTGTAACATGTTTAAGAATGACCTCAAATATATAATTACTGACTTAAATAAAAATCAGTTGCCTTAGAGTTATTAAAAAAATTTTATTGTAATGTATGTCTGTCATGTTTTGTGAATATGGTTTTGTTTACCAGGTTTCCGTATAGCTGTCACCTATAATCCTTTAATTGTCTGAGATTGTATCTGAGATGATTGTCTTAAACCTTTAATTGCACCCTTTGTTTTATGCTTGTTTTGGGAAGGATTTCTTATCTTCCGGTGTGGTGTTTCGGATTCTAGGCACTACTCCTTTTATAATCCCTATCTGTCAGTTATACGACCTTCTTGTATTGTCTTTTCTCGTATTTTTGTCAGTATCTGCTCCAGTAAAGGGCTTTTAAGCCGAAAGATCTCGCAGACTCCTTCGTTATTTTTCCTTCGTAGCATTTATCTTTATTTATGGATTTATCACGTTCCTAACTTTCGTGATTCTGTTATACATATATATATATATATATAAATATATATATATATATATATATATATATATATATATATATATATATATATATTTATATATATATATATATATATATATTATATATATATATATATATATACTACACGTTCGTAAAAATAAACTTCCCTAAGTGTTTTCGTGATGACCTTTCTTTTCTCAAATTAGAAAACTGCTAAGTGATTTGTCAATACGACTTATTATTTATTTCTCATCCTTTACTTATTTCGAAAGCATAAGCTTCCCTTCATTATTTTTTACACAGAAACTTTCCTAATCAATTTGTCAGGGGCGCGTCAGTATTTCATATCAATTAACATTCTGTTTATTTACGTGTGCATACTCGCATCATTTACAGTGGAGAGTTTTGTATATGTTTATAAACACTCACTTCTCATTAATTGCTACCTACCATTTATCAAGAAATGAAATTCACTCATTTATTCAGAAAATTCTCATTGATGTAAGTTCAAACACTTAGGGTCCCAAACACCTATTCTAGTGTACTCCATGACGACACTCTCCTCCTTATTGACTAAGGAAACTTCTGGGGGATTTTTAAAAGGTCCGGAAACTTTTCATTTCAATAACCTCCTGTCTCTATATTGCACAAGGGCGTTCCCTCCTCACCATCCCCTCCGCCCCCCTCTCTTATTTATATCAGAAACTTTCTCGCTCGGTCTTAACCCCTTCTCACAAAAGGATTTTCCAAATCACCGAACTTAACTATATAACTTGGAGCATGTAAGTTATCTAACTTGGGACGAAGTTCTGCCGTAAAATCACTTAACAAACGCAATGGCTTTCGCTCATCTTCGTGCCCCAATTACACCGTGCTCAGGGCCAGAGGAAGAAGTCTGCCGCAGATCGTAGCCAGGTTTTTGAATCTTTGCTCAGAAACCAGAGAGAGAGAGAGAGAGAGAGAGGGTGGGGTGGGGGGGGGGGGGGGGGGGGGGGGGGGGGGGGGGGGGGGGGGGGGGGGGGGGAGTAACTTGGGTAATGCACTACTTGAATAAGTTGAAATATGAGAAATCGTTTTAGAGAGAGAGAGAGAGAGAGAGAGAGAGAGAGAGAGAGAGAGAGAAAACTTGGTTAATGCATAACTTGACTACAAGATATGAAAAATCCTTAGAGAGAGAAACACGAATAGAATATATGAAACCTTACAAAACGAGAGAGAGGAGAGAGAGAGAGAGAATTGTTGTTTTTAACCAAACCCCACAAACATTTTCAGAGAAAATGTAATATATCATCCTTTACTGTTCAATCATTCACTGTTATGTTATGCAATGAAAAGAAAATAAAGTTTACAATTTCACTGTCAAACATTAAACCAAATAAGCTTCCCTAAAAGGTGTCGTGAGCCACTCTCTCTCTCTCTCTCTCTCTCTCTTCTTGACATTCTACCTAAGTTGTTCTGGAATGCGAGGTCTCATTTTCCATACCAACCCTTGCTTTGAATTAACCAAGACATGCTGAGAGAGAGAGAGAGAGAGAGAGAGAGAGAGAGAGAGAGAGAGAGAGAGAGAGAGAGAGAGAGAGAGTTGAATGCAATCGGCAAGAGATTCAATTAACCAAGCCCCCATGAACTATGCACTGAGCAACCGAAGGATAATTTGTAAGAACTACTCCAATTGTATCTTCATCTGCAACTGAGACAAACAACGTACGGGTGATGTTGTTTCTTTTCATTCATTTAGCGATAAAAGTTGTGTCGATGCCTTAGACTCATAGTGATCCGCTGCTGATGCACTGAGTCCCATTTTTTTTTCTGAAAATTGCAATACACACACACACAACACAAATGTAGCACACACAAAGCGCAAGCGGCAATGGGTTCCCATAATGCCTCATTCCTGATGGGGTATAGTACGTATTTGTAAAGCAATACTA
>NC_087220.1:40590395-40595395 GCF_015104395.2 Macrobrachium nipponense | reverse complement strand
TCGCTGTCTGAAGACCTTTCAGGAACCCTAAGGGGAAAATGAACGAGTAAGGTGGCTGAGGGGAAAATGAACGAGTAAGGAGGCTGAGGGGAAAATGAACGAGTAAGGAGGCTGAGGGGATAATGAAACGAGTAAGGAGGCTGAGGGGAAAATGAACGAGTAAGGAGGCTAAGGGGAAATGAACGAGCAAGAAGGCTGAGGGGAAAATGAACGAGTAAGGAGGCTGAGGGGAAAATGAACGAGTAAGGAGGCTGAGGGGAAAATGAACGAGTAAGGAGGCTGAGGGGAAAATGAACGAGTAAGGAGGCTGAGGGGAAAATGAACGAGCAAGAAGGCTGAGGGAAAATGAACGAGTAAGGAAGCTGAGGGGAAAATGAACGAGTAAGGAGGCTGAGGGGAAAATGAACGAGCAAGGAGGCTGAGGGGAAAATGAACGAGTAAGGAGGCTGAGGGGTGAAAATGAACGAGTAAGGAAGCTGAGGGGAAAATGACGAGTAAGGAAGCTGAGGGGAAAATGAACGAGTAAGGAGGCTGAGGGGAAAATGAACGAGTAAGGAAGCTGAGGGGAAAATGAACGAGTAAGGAAGCTGAGGGGAAAATGAACGAGTAAGGAGGCTGAGGGGAAAATGAACGAGTAATGAGGCTGAGGGGAAAATGAACGAGTAAGGAAGCTGAGGGGAAAATGAACGAGTAAGGAAGCTGAGGGGAAAATAAAATGAACGAGCAAGAAGGCTGAGGGGAAAATGAAACGAGTAAGGAGGCTGAGGGGAAAATGAACGAGTAGGAAGCTGAGGGGAAAATGAACGAGTATGGAGGCTGAGGGGAAAATGAACGAGTAAGGAGGCTGAGGGGAAAATGAACGAGTAAGGAGGCTGAGGGGAAAATGAACGAGTAAGGAGGCTGAGGGGAAAATGAACGAGTAAGGAAGCTGAGGGGAAAATGAACGAGTAAGGAGGCTGAGGGGGAAATGAACGAGTAAGGAGGCTGAGGGGGAAATGAACGAGTAAGGAGGCTGAGGGGAAAATGAACGAGTAAGGAGGCTGAGGGGAAAATGAAACGAGTAAGGAGGCTGAGGGGAAAATGAACGAGGTAAGGAGGCTGAGGGGAAATGAACGAGTAAGGAGGCTGAGGGAAAATGAACGAGTAAGGAGGCTGAGGGAAAATGAACGCGTAAGGAGGCTGAGGGGAGGGAAAATGAACGAGCAAGAAGGCTGAGGGGAAAAATGAACGAGTAAGGAGGCTGAGGGGAAAATGAACGAGTAAGGAAGCTGAGGGGAAAATGAACGAGTAAGGAGGCTGAGGGGAAAATGAACGAGTAAGGAGGCTGAGGGGAAAATGAACGAGTAAGGAGGCTGAGGGGAAAATGAACGAGTAAGGAGGCTGAGGGGAAAATGAACGAATGAGGCTAAGGGGAAAATGAACGAATAAGAGTATATGTAGTCAGAAACACGATCTCTCTCACCTTTTCTTCCCTTCACAGAGAGAGAGAGAGAGAGAGAGAGAGAGAGAGAGAGAGAGAGAGAGAGAGAGAGAGAGAGAGAGAGAGTTGTAGCGCATAGTCATACATAAATAAATGGATCAATGTAAATGAAATCAGAAACATTACCTCGCTGAACTTCAAATGAGAGATAATTATGCTCATATTCATATCCGAATGAAATGCATATGCAAATGAAGTCAAAAACATTGCCTCGCTCTTCTCCCATTGAGAGAGAGAGAGAGAGAGAGAGAGAGAGAGAGAGAGAGAGAGAGAGATTTATGGTCACATGGATTTACGAATAAATAGATTAGTGTGCAATCAGGAACAAGGAGCTCTTCTTCGACTTAGAGAGAGAGAGAGGGAGGGAGAGTGAAATTATTAATTTACAATGTTTTAACTTATCGCGGTGGTCCGAAAATATGTCCCCCCAACATTCGTAAAATTGTAATGATTTTGTATATTCTGCGCTCTTGGGAACTGCTGGTCCACATGCGCCCCTTGTCTGTATGGCACTGCAAGCGCAAAAAATTTGGTTTTCCATCGGTAGACAGACGGCCGCGACCCCTCCTACCTGCTGCCCTCAACCGCCAGAGAGAGAGATGACAGTCTAAAGCAGGGGTTTTCGACCTGGGGTACGCGTACCCCCGCCAAGGGTCTGTCAAGGGGTACGCGCTCCCCATGGCATTCGAATGAATGTTAGATGCCGACCTTTTATGTGCTTAAGCAAAAACTGCTCCTCGGCCAACTAGGATGGTTAACGAGAACAATTTCAGCCATTTCATCAACTACCTTTGCAGCTGATGTAATGCTAATGTATTTTGTTTTTGCAGCTCAGTACCATAACCTTGAACATTTACTGCATAGCCAGTGGTAAATAACTATAAAAGATTGTCTTTATTTTTTTATGGAATTCTTTTTGTTTACAATATTATTGGTTATGTCAGGAGAGTTATGTACCTACTTCCCCTCTGAACAGTTTTTATAAGTTGCTTTTGTTTCCCCCGTTATACAAAGTGGCATTACAAATACCCGAAAGGGTACGTGGGGAAGAAGAGGTTGAAAACCCCTGGTCTAAAGACTACAAAACGAAAAACGCATCGAAATCCGAATCCAATGGGCACCAAAAAAAGAAAGGCTTTAAAAGAAGGCCAACGGAGCCTTCAGCCCGAAAATCCACCGCCAGAAGAACAAAACAATGACATTTCATAAGAGACGGATCGGAAGCCACGCCATCGGAAATCGCTATCTGAAGACCTTTGAGGGACGCCGACGTTGCGCGAAGGGGAAAATGAACGAATGAGAGTATATGCAATCGGAAACGCGACTCTCTCTCTCTCTCTCTCGCCTATTCTTCGCTTCACAGAGAGAGAGAGAGAGAGAGAGAGAGAGAGAGAGAGAGAATTATGATCTCATTCATATACGAATAAATAGATTAATGCAAATGAAGTAAGAAACACTACCTCGCTCTTCTTCAATTGAGAGAGAGAGAGAGAGAGAGAGAGATTGTGCTCACATTCATATCCGAATAAAAGGATTAATGCAAATTGTCAGAAGCATTACTTCGCTCATCTTCAACTGAGAGAGAGAGAGAGAGAGAGAGAGAGAGAGAGAGAGAGAGAGAGAGAGAGAGAGATTATGGTCATGTGCACATACGAGTAAATGGATTAGTGTATATGCAGTCTGAAACAAGGCAATCTTCTTCGACTGAGAGAGAGAGAAGAGATACTCACAGTCATATACAACTGTAAATACGGAAAGGAACACGGGACACTTAACTTCATACACAAAAGAGACAGACGTGTAGGAAACGCAAGCTGATGAAATTCCACAGCAAAATAACTCGATTAAAAACCACACTTAACTCTAAGCAGAGTTAACGAATGCGAAATATAAACATTAAAAAAGGCTTAGCCAAACAACTACGAGAACGACAGATACTTCACAAGATTAAAAACCATATTTCAAAATCAATCCCTAAATTAAACCGGTAAAAAATGCGCTGAAGTTTCTTCGCGCAATCGAGTTTTCTGTACAGCTTATAATGCTGCATGAAACTTTCAGCCACGACAAATGAAACTCTCAGCCGCGTCCCAAGAAACTTTCATTCCCAGCCCGGTGGTGGCCTGTGTTGTGGCACCTATAGCGGTGACAGACGCACGGTCATGGCTAAGTTTAATTTTAGATAATATAAAAAAAAGAAAACTGCTGAGGCTAGTTTGGTATGCTTGATGATTGGAAAGTTGATGATCAACATACCAATTTGCAGCCCTCTAGCCTCAGTAGTCTTTAAGGTCTAAGGGCGGACGGACAGACAAAAAGCCGTCTCAATAGTTTTCTTTTACAGAAAACTAGAAATGGAGTAAATAAAATCGGAATCATACCAAGACAAACTCAGAATTTTTGCGAATAAGTTTTGGCAAAAATTCCAAAATTACCCAAAAAAATAAACCCTCCCCTTTTTAGGTAAGCCGACCTTGGCCCTAACGACAAAATTATATATATACATATATATACATATATATATATTTATTATATAATATATATATATATATATTATATATATATATATATATATATATATATATATATATATAAACAAGTCATTAAAAGGCCAAACAATCCCCCCTCAAAAGCAAGAGGTTTAACTTCGGCAGACTCTTTCTTCTGAAAACTCTCTATTCAAATCCCGCATTAGTCGGAGGGTCAAATATTTGAGAACCACTTCCAGCTTAAACAGAACGAACCCCGACAGATAAAGTTGGATAACTGGCGAGAAAAGAAAGATGGGGGAAAAACTGAGGTAAAGCTGAGGTACCACGAAATGGGGGAAGAGGAGAGAAAGGGGTTGGGAAGAGTGTTGGATGGGGGAAGAGAGAGAAAGGTGGATAGAGGAGGAATATGATGATAGTTTAAATGATGCGGGAAAAGAAAAGGAGAGAAACGAGAATGGGTGTTGGGAGGGGGTGGGAGATGGAGGGATAAGGAGGAGGAGAGATGGAGGAATAAGGGAGATGGGACATAAGTGATAATGAAAGGGAGGAGTAGGGACGCAAGATGAATGGGTAAAGAAAGAACGAATATGAGCGGATGTAAAAGCTAGCACGGTCCCGACCCCGCTACCCCAAACCCCCTCCCTTCCCTCACTAAAATTTACAAACTCACAACATGTTGCGGACGAGGGGTCACAACGAGGCCGGAGAAAGAACCGCGACGGGTGAAATACCCGGAACAAGAACACAAAGATGGACCCCACTAATGCGAGGGGGGTTTAATTAGCAGCTGTCGTCCCCTGTGGATTCATTAGCAAGAAGGATGAATGCTCAGGAATGCTGATGAATAAATTCGCGTTAAGTCATTCATTTGAGGAGGGTGAAGTTTACCCTGGTTATGTTAGACCGGTGGTTCTCTAGCTTTTTTGCCTCGTGCACCCTCTCACCATACGTCAGAATGTCATTGCCTACCCTTTCCCAAAATTGTCTGCCTCAATAGGTACATTTCAAGCAATATGCAACAAAATGCC
>NC_087220.1:40580148-40585148 GCF_015104395.2 Macrobrachium nipponense | reverse complement strand
CAAGGACTGGCACACTTTCGATATGGAGTGCGTTAAGACAGTGACAAGAGGGAGTTGGAGTAGTTGGATAGCGAGGTAAAATACATCCAAGTTGTAAACATTATATCCCTAACTTAACGTATATTAAAACGCGCTAAAATCTACAGTCAAATAGCGCTTTGTTTCACCAAAGGAAACCAAAATATAAGTGGGTGCAGCCGATAGCCGAAGGAACAATGCAAATCTTCTTCCTAGCTTAAACCCATTTTTATATGGGGTCGCCATTACGAATGAGTCGTCCTCCATCGATTTCTGTCTTGTGCCTCGTTCTCATTTATATTCCTTTCAATTCCATATCTTCCCTTACACAATCACGCCATCTCTTTCTTGGTCTTACCCTTCTTCCTTCTACCCTGCACTTCCATTTCCATCGTATGTCTTCCAACATGACGTTCCTCCTTCGTAACAGGTGTCCATACCATCGAAGCCGTTCCTTCCTGTATTTTCCTCGATATTTCAGCTACCTTTGTTGATCCTCTTATATACTCATTTCTAATCCTATCTTCCCTTGTTACTCCCGACATCCATCTCAACATTCTCATTTCTGCTACATCCATCTTCTTCTCCTCTGTTTTCCTCATACTTGCCGTTCTGTTCCATATACATTGCTGGTCTGACCACCGTCCTATGGAACTTTCCTTTCAATTTCAAGAGGGACCTTCTTGTCACAGAGGACCCCTGATGCAGACCTCCAGTTATTCCATCCTGCCTGAATTCGGTGTCTCACCTCTTGGTCCATGCTTCCACTATCCTCCAATACGGACCCTAAGTACTTGAACTTCTGTACTTTCTTTATTTATTCTTCCCCACCCAATCTTATGCTACTTCCACCGTCCTCAGTAATACTAGAACACATATATTCGGTTTTTGAATCTGCTTATTCTCATTCCTCTCTCCTCAAGTGCTGCTCTCCACCTCTCCAACCTCCCCTCCAACTCCTCCTTCCCCTCTGAACACAACAACAATGTCATCCGCGTACAATATGCACCATGGCACTGCTTCTCTAAACATCCCTGGTCATTACATCCATCACGATGTTGAAGATGAATGGGCTAAGTGCTGACCCCTGGTGTAATCCAACTCCTATCTCAAATCCATCCGTCTCACCAACACTACTCCTCCACTCTAGTATACACATTCCTGTACATCTCCTGAATAATTCTGACATACTTTTCCGGCACCATCTTCTCCCTCAAACATCTCCATATTTCTTGCCTTGGCACTCTGTCATAGGCCTTTTCAAGGTCTATGAATACCAGATGCAGGTCTCGTTGTTTTTTCTCTGAATTTCTCCATTAGCTGCCTTATGCAAAATATTCCATCCGTTGTGCCGCTTCCCTTCATAAATCCCAACTGTTCCTTCCCTATTCTAACTTCCTCTCTCAGCCTGCTATCTATGATTCTTTCCAAAATCTTCAACGTGTGAGACATTAGTTTTATACCTCTATATTACTGCATTCCTGAACATCACCTTTACCTTTAAATATAGGTATCAATATGCTTTTCCCGCCATTCTTCTGGTATCTTTTCCTGTTCGAATATTTTACCATCAGATCATACAAGATGTCTACCCCTTCCTCTCCTAAGGCTTTCCAAACTTCGACTGGGATTAAGTCAGGTCCTGTTGCCTTCCCATTTCTCATTCTTTTTAAGGCTCGTATCACTTCATCCCTAGATATCCCCATTACCATTCCCATGTTTACTTGTCCATCCTCTCTTACAAGTCTTTCATTTTCTTCATTTAGCAGTTGTTCAAAATACTCTTTCCATCTTTTCAGGATGTCTTCTTCCTTTTTTACGACCGTACCATTCCTATCTTTCATTTGCTTAATATGGGTGATGTCCTTTGTTCTTTTATTTCTTACTTTTGACAGTTTGAGCATCTTACTCAACCCTTCCTTGGTTTCCAGTTCATTATAACCTCTTCATATGCCCTTGCCTTAGCTTGAGCTACCACCCTTTTTACTTCTTTGTTTCTTTCTCTTAACCTTTCTCTGTCCTCCTGCTAGCTGTGACTCTTCAAATCTCTTCTTTGCCTCCCTTTTACCTTTCACCACTTCCCCCACCTCTTCTTCACCACCAGTCTCCTTTTCCTCCCATCCCCACTATTCCAGATGTTTCCCCTAGTATCTCCTTTCCATGTCTTCTAATCACTGATGCATTATGCCTCCACCATTCTCCCACATCTTCAATTCCCAGGATCAAACCTCTCCCAGCACTCTTCTCCTGAACTCTCTCTTCTTATCATTATCCCTCCCTAACAATTTTATAACCACTTGATTTTCTTTACCCCATTCGTTTTCGTTTCTTTTCTCTTTTCATCTGTAAATCCATACAAAGGAGCCTATGTTGGGGGCCACGTGGTCACCTGGGATAACTTTACAATTCCTAACTTCCACCATCTTGATCTATTGTAAAGGAGGTAATCTATTTGTGTCATCTACCGCCACTCCTGTATGTTATCAGTGCTCCCTCTTCTTTTGAGATGTGTTCACTATTGCCATATCAAAGGACACGCAAAGTCTACTATTACTCTCTCCTTCTGGGTTTCTCTCCCCAATCCCATGTCCTCCATGCACACGTTCAATTACATCCTTTTTCATTTCCGACATGTCCATTAAAGTCTGGCCCCCACTACAGTCCTCTCCTCCCCCTGCTCTTCCAGTTCTTGCGTTACCTCACTCATTTCGTTCCAAAAAACGGCTCTTTTCTTCCTCTGTGCAGCCCACTTGCGGAGCATAAGCGCTAATGATGTTCACTGTTTCCCCTCCATAACATATCTTCACTCTCATAATGCGGTCATTCTTTCTACTCACTTCCGTCACTGCATTCTTATTTCATTTCCCCCCGACAACACTACTCCAACGCCATTCCTACCCTGCTCATTTGCTCCACTATAGATTAACTTGTAGCCATCCCCCAGTTCTTTAGCTTTATTACCCTTCCATCGAGTTTCCTGCACACACAAAATATCCACTCTCTTTATCCTCATTAACTCTGCCAACTCTCTTCCTCTTCCTGTCATAGACCCAATATTGAGCTGGCCTATTCTGATCACATTTAGAGCTCGCTTCTTTAGCTGCACACGCTCATGATGCAGTAGCCCTCGCCTTGTCACAGAGTTAGGGCGATGTGTCTGTGCGTCGTTTACGGAGTACGCCCTAGCCCTATTCTCATCAATATCACGACTCATTCCATTGGTTTTGGCGGGGGGTTTTTACAGTCGGATGCCCTTCCTGACACCAACCCTCCCTATTTATCCGGGCTTGGACCCGGCACCCATTGAGGCTGGCTTGCCCCACAGGAGGCTAGATTAGGAACAATGCAAATGCCCTTTAGTAAATCACTTCGACGTACCTCGACATGAATCTTTTTTCTCGCTTCTGCATTTAATCTCCAAGTTTCATCTATATAAATGATTTTTATGAAACCATGACAGATAAATCTACACACACACTGGGTAAAGATAATTCAATATGACTACACCGGATTTGACGATCCCCAGTTGGCACGTTGCTTGCCAGTTTCAGCAACATTGAGAAATCCTTCATAAGGAAAATAGAGAAGACTCTATACAAAATTGATGGAGCTGATGTAGCAATCCTTTTCAACAGACTTGTTTAAAAGAGGGTCTACTCCCAAGATATAATGTCCATATATATATATATATATATATATATATATATATATAAAATATATATCTATATATATATATATATAGATAGATATATACATATACATATACATATATATATATATATATATATATATATATATTATATATATATATATATTATAATTAAATAAAATATATAGTTTTACTTAGTTACCTAGTAAAGGCCTTTGAGGTCAGGTTTGAACAGAATGGGTCACAATGACCACTGAGGACTCTATGAAGATAGTAGAAACCTGAGTGAATTATGATTCTCGGATATCGAGACATCAAAGGCCATTGACGAATAAACAGAAGATACATAGAAACAAAGACAATTATGTGGAATAAATTTGAGTCATTCCAAATGCACGATGCATAAAGTTATAATTTGTGGCACAAATTTCGCACCCACTGAATCCGTAATAAAGTCTAGTCATTAGTAAAGCAATTTGCATAATTGCGCCATTAGATACAAACAAAAGAGAAAGTTCAGAAAGACTTTTTTTTTTAAAATTATCCATAAAGCTAAAAAAAAATTGGCCAACCTCTCAATAACGTGAACTGTTTACAGGATATGACTTAAAAACCACCCATATCGAAAATGGAACCGGGTGTAGCATCCGCAAAAGATATATTCTTAAACTATTCTCTCAAGGTCAACAATACGTACATGGCCGGGTTTGTCCCGTTGAATTTCAGACACGACGCAAATCTGTGGAATTCATCCTCTGCTCATTTACCACTAATACCATAATATTCTCTCCTGTCATATCGGGTCTATTGCTGGCTTTCAGTTACGCTCTATACCTGTTTTTACTTATATATATATATATATATATATAGATATATATATATATATATAATATATATATATATATATATATATGTATATAGATATATATATATATTACTATATATATATATATATATATATATATATATATATATATATATATATATTATATGTTCTACTTTCAAAGCATATATCCCCTCTTTGACTGTATAAATGTTATATAGAAGAATTTGCAACATTTTTTCAGATTCCTTAGCTAAGATGTTTTTAAAATGTGTGTTCAGATTTCGCATAACATAATGTAAAAGAATATATAACATAGAATGTAAAGAAAAAGAGAGAGATTATCTTTGTCCATTCCAAGATAAAGTTGTTTCAGTATCTTTTCATCGCCTTGCAATTAAGGGAGCTCGCTGAGTCTGTGTTGTTTTTAAAAACATGTCAATCATCTTGCTCGCTCGAGTCTGTCTCGATCGAGTCATGTCTTTGTTGAGCAGACTGGTTTCATACGCG
>NC_087220.1:40572648-40575148 GCF_015104395.2 Macrobrachium nipponense | reverse complement strand
ATTATACGGGAAAGAAGTATGTATGTGCGCATGCGTATGTTGGTGAATATACATACATACGTATACATCCAGATAATAGATCTATATATATAGTATATATATATATATATATATATATATATATATATATATATATATATATATATATAAATATATATATATATATATATATATATATATATATATATATATATATATATATATATATATATATACACATGTATATATATAAGTCATATCACACCTTACCGTGATTCATATAGGACATTTGAAGCTCGATATATATATAATATATATATATATATATATATATATATATATTATATATATATATATATATATATATATATCTATATATATATATATATATATATATATATATACACAAAAGTTCAGTTCCCGCTACCGGCCATCACAATTGCTTCATATTTCTTGCACTGGATCTAAGGCTTTGTAAACGCAAGCGTATTCAAATAGTGTGGAGATTTTGAAAAGTTATGCGGGTATTTTTCATATTATATTTATAAACATCATACACACACACACACACACAGCATATATATATATATATATATATATATATATATATATATATATATATGCGTGTGTATGAGAATACGAATAAACACACCAATCTCCCGAACACTTACACACGCCATGCACACGCACAAATTACCAATGCCAATCTGCGATCTGCGTTTCCGACGTGAAGTCTAATTAACTCAGGATTGTCGAGCCGCCTGATTAATTAGGGGCATAACATAAATCGTAATCCTTGACATTGCTAAATGATACCAACAACAATAATTAATTCTGATGAAGAGATGTCGTCTTCAATAATAATAATATCAAGCACCGGAGGTCGGAGACAGACTTGTTGCTCAGACAGAACGCTTATTAATTAATGGTTTCACCTTTTTTTATTCAGTGTTATTTTGGTCGTGTTATCCCGAAAGTCAAAAAATGGTACGCAGGAGATTCATACAAAAATGCAGACAAGAGACGTGAGTTCTAAACACCCACTTCTTTAAGTGATATATAATCTTTTCTATTCATGTCCAGTCTTCAAATTACTATTACATTTATCTATGATCTGGACTGGGTCTAAAGATAAAAAAAAAAAAAGCAAGACGTGATCCGACCTCCAGCTACTCGGGACGTGTGCAAGATTTTCTCTCTTACACGAATTCATACCTTTACATAAATTAAAACTTGCAGAAATCTACAGTTATATAGCGAGTTGTTTCACCAACAAAAATTAAAATATATACAATATATTTTATTAGCAATAATTGTTCTATACGTGCACATTACTTATTTTTTACACTTTCTTTCTAATAAATAAATCATAAAAATCGCATCCTCAAATTCCTGTATCTTTAACTCAAAGCAAAACACCTTTTTCAGACCTTTTTTAGACTTTTCCATAGTGCTTTCTTAACTCCCCAACAAGAACAACAACAGCAAGAACAACATCAACAACAAAGTAGTTTGTAGGCTTACTCCCGAGTAAGCAATAAGAAAAATTAACTTGCCACGTGAAAACCAAAAAACAAACTAAAAGAAAGAAAATTGGAAAGGTCTCGCTTTCCATGCTCGTAATAGCTTGGATATATTGTTTAATTCTCCAAACGACTTTCCTTCACCAACTTCTAAGACTTAGCAAGGCACTTCTTGACCTCTACGTGAATCCTGGTTGAGTAACTAGGATTCTGCATCGCTAATGTAATACATCCAAGCTATTACCTGCATGGCAAGCGAGACCTTTCCAATTTCCCCTCTTGTAGTTTGTTGGTTTTTATGTAGTAAGTTAATTTGCTGTTGCTGTTGGAGCCGGGGGTTGGAGAAGGGGGGGGCGGGTTAGGAAAGCCTAAAAAAAAATGTCTGAAAAAAGGGTTGTTTCGCGCTGAGTTAAAGATACAGGAATTCTAGGGTATGATACTTATGATTTATTTATTAGAGTGCAAATGTAAAAAATAAATAAACAATACAGAAAAAGAGGAAGTATTTATTTTAATTTTCTTTGGTGACAAAACGCTCTATTTGACCATAGATTTTAACACACGCCCCGAGTAAGCTGGAAGGTCTGATCACGCGTTGCTGTTTTTAACTTTCGACCAAGTCCAAATCACAGATATCAGTAATACTTTGAAGAGTGGGCATGAATAGAAAAGATTAAATATCGCTTGAAGAAGTGGATTTTCATAAGGAAAAAAAATGGGAAATAATATATTTCATGTAATTTGCCAGTTACTTCCCAAAAAAAATAAAAACTGAACTAAATCTGACTCCATACTGACTTTGCAACGAAAGAACAGAATACTATCAAGTATAAAGGCACGTTTTACCCATATTACTTCGGATATTGTCCAGCGAGGCTAAGTCACTTTCGTTAATAGAGCTCTTCTGTGAGACTGAAAGATTAATCAGATATCACAGTGAATATCATGCGTCTGTTTATCTTACTTTATCCTTAAGAGAGACACTTTATATATATATA
>NC_087220.1:40555148-40570148 GCF_015104395.2 Macrobrachium nipponense | reverse complement strand
AAACAAATCCATAGTTATGTAATTGTATATATATTTCAAGATAAAACTGTAAACCTATCTTTACAGTTTTATCTATAAATATATGAACAATTACATAACTGTGGAATTGTTTCTCAATTATTATTATTATTTTTTTTTAAAAATTATATTATTTTTGTTGTAGTAGTAGTAGTAGTAGTAGTAGTAGTAGTAGTAGTAGTAGTAGTAGTAGTAGTGGTTAATTATTAGTCGTACAAGTAGAATTAATAAACAAAAACCTGACCACTGGTTCAGAACCCAACGAAGCGACGTTCCATTCAGGTAAACATTCAACCCGCACATACTTGGTGAACTTCCGGTATTGGGGGCTGGTGGAAGGCGAGACACGATGTGCGACTCGCGGCCGGAACCCCGAAAACCGGAAGTCGATCCAAACAATTGAGCATGCAAATACACCCACCAAAGCACCGCCGAAACCCCGATATAAAGAACAGGAGCACAACTAAAACGGAGGGTTAGTTTTTATGATGGAAAATTCACAGTGAATTGGTAGTATTCTGTCTGTAAAGTTTATATGCGTAGAGAAATTTGGTATGATATAAGAAGACTAGAAATTACCTAATTGATAGGCAAAATGTTAAAGAGCGTTTGCTAATAATAATTCAAAACGCAATAAATAATAACAATAATAAATAAATAAAAGACTACTTATCTGAAATTGTAAGGAGTTTTTCCTAATAATAAAATAAATTGCATTAATAAAATATTAATATAATAATAATGATAATAATAACAACTCTCATTATTAGAATCCTTATTTCCATTTAACAGCAGCTACACAATTAGCAAAAATAAAATGTACAAAAATATTTTACTGATGACAGTTTAAAGTTAAAATTTTCAAACTGAGAAATGGAACCCTAAAAACTCTCTCTCTCTCTCTTTATCTCTCTCTCTTCTCTCCTCTCTCTCTCTCTCTCTCTTTAATAGTTCAAACACAAACCCCTCGAGAGCCACTCTCATCAGCTGTCGCTTCCATTACCCAGAATTCTCCAGCACCGGATGTGACGACAAACTCATTCCTCTCTGATGCTACACAAAAGAGAAAGCAAAGATTTTCCCTTCTGAGTCTCCTTCAACGTTTTCGGAAGTGAAGTATCAAAAATTAACTCTCTCTCTCTCTCTCTCTCTCTCTCTCTCTCTCTCTCTCTCTCTCTCTCTCTCTCTCAAAAGAAATTTAGTATTTTGAATTTATTCTCTTGTCACTTAAGCTCTGTAGAAATTAGCTTATATGTCTTAGTCCTCTCTCTCTCTCCTCTCTCTCTCTCTCTCTCTCTCTCTCTCTCTTTATATATATATATATATATATATATATATATATATATATATATATATATATAATAGTATATTATATATATATATACAATTATAATATATACATACAATATTTATTTACACACACCGACACACAGCCCCCACACACACATATATATATATTATATATCATATATATATATATATATTATATATTAATATATATATATATATATATATATATATATATACATATATATATATATATAGAATCTATCTTTGTCATTCGAGCTCTATAGAAATTTAGCTTATATTTACCGTCCTCTCTCTCTCTCTCTCTCTCTCTCTCTCTCTCTCTCTCTCTCTCTCCTTCTCTCTCTCTGACTTCTCATTTATATCACTTTGAAAACGGTTAATATAAAACCTGGTCTTAAAACACAAACAAACTTCCTCACTTTATCTTCAAGCTTAAATCCGGGTGTAAACGAGAGAGAAATTGAAGGCACTGGCAGGCGTGTATCAGGAGAGAACGTTGAGCGCAATAAGTCATCTTGTCACTTCATTAAAGTTGTAAAATCACAACATACAGAAATGTGCATCCGGCACTGCCAGCCGGAGAGAGAGAGAGAGAGAGAGAGAGAGAGAGAGAGAGAGAGAGAGAGTGTGTACGGCTGATGTGAATACCTTTTAAGTGATTAACATGAGCAGCGTGAATGGAGAGAGCACGTCAGTCCATATATATATATATATATATATTATATATATATATATATATATATATATATATATATATACTATATATATATATATATATATATATAAATAAATTACCATTTACTATCTGAGTAAACTAGTGCCTGATAAAAGTGTAGGTGTATGCTAACCATGGACTCAATCAAACATTTAAGAATAAAGAAGAAAAATAAAAAATCTTTTAAAAATTTATTAGACGCAATCTGAAGTTCGATTCCAATCGGTCAGAGCTGACATATATATGTACTTAAATGTTATGAACAACAGAATAACAGTAAGTGGTTCTCAATCTTTTTTGGGCCCCTGTGGTGATATGTAATTCTTATTATTGAAGAAGTCAACGACTAGGAAGCCTAAAAGACCATTAACTTGAACTGGCCCCCTGAAAAATCAAATCACCCTGTAATGGAGAAACTCCATTGCCTTACATACTTATGAATCACACAGGTGAAGGGGCTAGACAGGTTGGCCACAGTCAGTTTAACCGAAGTCGTTTCGAGCGATGATCATTTAGAAAAGGTCGTTCTGAGAGGTTATTTAGGAAAGGTCGTTTGAGCTATTATTATTTAGGAAAGGCATTTTTCCGAGCGATAATTATTCGGAAAAGGTCGTTCTGGGAGATAATTATTTATGAAAGGTCGTTTTCTGAGCGATAATTATTAAGAAAGGGACGTTCATCTTCGCCTTATTAGTTGACAAATAAATAATGCTTTACAAAGGCCGAGATATTGACGATGTTATTAAAGAAAGCAAGTGTAGCGATCTGGAGACTAGGATTTGAGCAATCGTTCAAGCCAGGGAAAATCGGAGTATTACCGATTATCTCAGAGCCTTCCGCGTAGTATAAACCCATGACTTGTTTTCATTATCTGCCAGCAATTCTGCAATCAAAAAATAACGTTCCTCAATCTGTCACTATACTTTCCAATTAAATTTTTTTCCTCGTTATATGGCCTATTAAATGAAACTGAGCGCAATTTTTAAAACTAACTGTTACTTTACTTATCAAATAAAATTCTATTTTCATATAAAACTATAATTTTTATCGTTTATTGTTTTTCTGATAATTGGTTTTATACTTCTTAATCTCTTTCGTTCGTAATGCATCATTATAAACGAGTTCATTCCAATCCCTTCCTCTTAAACAACTGTAGCCTCGGGTGTTAATATAACTGGATACGTCAACAGAAGCACAGAAGGATTAAACGTAACATGCTTATATCGCTGTGTCCCCGCTAGGAGTTCGAATTTCAGCCATCTCGTTAGCAGGGTGAACTTCAAAAATATTTATATAGTGTATATATAGTGTGTATATATATATATATATATATATATATATATATATATATATATATTATATAATATATATATATATATATATATATATATTACTCACAAACAGCTCACCTAAAATTCTTACCATTAAGCAAATATAATGACAAAAACCGCTACAGAAAAACTTCTCTCTCTCTCTCTCTCTCTCTCTCTCTCTCTCTCTCTCTCTCTCTCTCTCTCTCTCTCTCTCTCTCTTCCTGACCACCCCAAAAGACCAGGGCAATAATGACGACAAAGATTGAATGGAAAATCTCAAGGAGTGTTTACTCTGCTAATTGAATCTCGACCGGGACACAAGGGACTCCTGCCATAGACGTTTGCTTTTTAAAAAACACAAGTTATTTCTTGGATGAATATCACCTCCGTCTTTAAAGAATGGGAAAGAATCATTTCTTTTTATTTCGTTTACTTTTGCACGTGGAATGGCGATCCCCTTACTAAGTGTTTTTTCGTTCCAGTGTTAGGTGAGGAATACCTCGAGATGCAGGCTAACGTTACTTCAGTGTTTCCTCTAGGTAACTCAGGGAGAATATTTCGTGGTGGAAACGACCTCAAGGTCTTCTGCCAACTAAAAAAAAAAATAAAATGAAATAAAACTTCCTGGAGGAGTACCATGGGATACAGGTTTACCTGAAACTGTCGAACTACTGCCGTTTGGGCAAGCCCTAAAGGAACCGAGGACTTGTCAAATGTTGGGCTACCCTTTATTTTATTACGGATTGCTTAGCATCAAGCTGCCAACAGTGTAAATGGAACACTAATCTTATAAGGTAAAAAAAATGAGAAAGAATCCGAGGTAGGTCTACAGTATATAAAATACAGAAAAAGTGGAACATGACTACTTGCATTTATTTTTGGCCATTTCTTGACGAGATGGCACTGATTATGTGTGTGTGTGTGTGTGTATATATATATATATATATATATATATATATATATATATATATATATATATATATAGAATAATTATCACATCACCGTGATTCATACAGATCATTCGAGCTACAAATGTCCTTTAATATCTAATTCACTCTACCTCGGAATTGATATATTTTCATACATGTACCTAAGGAGAATTTTTAGTTGATAATAATTTCGTCCCTCATGGGATCGAACCACCGTCCAGTGGAACGGGAACGAAATCAGGACGGCCTAGTGACGTTATCGAGTCGGGGACGAAATTATTATCAACTAAAAATTCCCCCTTCGGTACAAATATGAAAAATACATCAAATTCCGAGGTAGAGCGAATTAGATATAAAGGACATTTGTAGCTCGAATGATATATATATATATATATATATATATATATATATATATATATATATATATATATATATATATATATATATATATATATTATATCTCTGGTCATTTTTACCAAATAAAGGTGTAATTGTAATAGCCACAATGCCTTCTTAAATTCTGAAATTCTTTGCTCGTGTTTGGATAAGCTTGTCACAAGAAAGCCTTGAGATTCAACTTTCAGGGAAATATGATCAATCATAATTTCTTTGAAAGTTGGATCTCAAGGCTTTGTAGTGACAAGCGTATCCAAACACGAGCAAAGAATTTCAGAATTTAAGAAGGCATTGTGGCTATTTCAATTAATTATATATATATATATATATATATATTATATATATATATATATATATATATTATTGTGCTGTGTGTGTGTGTGTGTGTGTGTGTGTGTGTGTGTGTGTGTGTGTGTGTGTACATATATACATATAAATGTATTATATATATCATAAAATAGAATATATTCTGTATATTATATTGATGTATTTATATGTATGCACACACACACATACACACACACATATAAATATATATATGTATATATATATATATATATATATATCTATATATATATAATATAATATATATATATATATATATATATATATATATTATATAGATCAGTTATGTAAACAATCCTGCATATATGTAATTTAAAATATAGCTTCCAGTTTCCAGCAAATCTAAAGGCACTTGTCAATCGAGCGGATCGTTCTACACACACAAACATTAAAATGAAAACTCCGTGACGGGACAGTCCCGCCGGACCTGTCAAATTGCAGAATAATCCTTTCGGCAGAGCAGAATCTCTCCCCGCATTTTCCAGTCAACCGTGAAACGTCCGTTAATCCGCCGCCTTAGCAACAGCGCCAGACCCACTCATTCCAGTCCATTTCTGTTTGCGTGGAAGTCGATTAACCGTCACGGATATACGAGTCTCCGGAGACGAGGGATGAGACGGATAAACCCTAAATACTAAGGGGAAAAAAAGTAGATTATAACTATCATTCGTCACTGCCTTCCTCGGGCAATTCCCGGAAACAAGATGTTTAGGAAGTAAAATCGAAAGAATGGATTTAACGGCAGAAAAAGCATTAGGACTTCGGCCTCTAGAAGCATACAGTTTATTTAAGCACTTGGGAAATCGAAAGCGATAAGCGAGTTCCAACCTGACACGAAATTTAAACAGAAGGCAAAAAGATAACGTTTTGTATTACAGGGCTAAGAAAATTTCGGAAGCTATAAACTTATATATATATATATATATATATATATATATATATATATATATATATATATATATATATATATATATATATATATATATACTATATAGATATATATAATTTTAAACAAAAAGAGCCCGCTATTCGACAATACCAAAAAAAGGTTAGCAAAACAAAAAATTCTGAAAAGTGTAGGGAAGAGCGAATGGTGTTTAAATAATAAAAAGGAAAAAGGAAGAAAGAAAGAAATAAACAGAATTATGTAATCAAGTCGCGTCTTCGTCCCACATACACGTTATGAAGACCGGAATTAATGTCGTCCTGAAAAGGAATGAACTCGGAGTAATATTATAACCGTGAACCGTGAGAGAGAGAGAGAGAGAGAGAGAGAGAGAGAGAGAGAGAGAGAGAGAGAGAGAGAGAGAGAGAGATTTATGACTGAATTTTGGTGTTATAACTGACGTGAATACTGCTATGATGTCGACCACGAAAATAAATTACCTGCTATTTTTTATTAGAGAGAGAGAGAGAGAGAGAGAGAGAGAGAGAGAGAGAGAGAGAGAGAGAGAGAGAGAGAGAGAGAGAATTTAATCAAACTGAGACCTTTGCATGCATTAAGTCAAGTATCATCCAGACTGGAATCACAAGTCTTTCATCCGCGTCTCAGATCGGGATTGCAAGCACAGTCCATGCCACAGAGAGAGAGAGAGAGAGAGAGAGAGAGAGAGAGAGAGAGAGAGCCAAGCATCACTTTCCTCTTCTCCTCCCTTTTAGCTTGGAAGCACTGAAACGAACCTTCTCGGAATACGTACCAAAGACGAGCGATCTGCGACAGAGGCCACCATAGCTTGGGAACTGAGCCAAGGGAATGAGAGATTCTCTCTCTCTCTCTCTCTCTCTCTCTCTCTCTCTCTCTCTCTCTCTCTCTACTACACAGAACTAAACGCACGGAAGGGAAGGAAGATATTGACCCAGACGTTCTTGTCTATTGCTTCAGAGCCATCGTCAAATCAGCTTGATGCCATTTACCTATATTGTTTATTTGTTTGTATGGTGTTTTTACGTTGCATGGAACCAGTGGTCATTCAGCAACGGGACCAACGGCTTTACATGACTTCCGAACCACGTCGAGAGTGAACTTCTATCACCAGAAATACACATCTCTAACTCCTCAATGGAATGGCCGAGAATCGAACTCGCGGCCACCGAGGTGACAGGCAAACACCATACCGACCACACCACTGAGGCGGTATAATTTACCTATATTGGACATAATACATATTCCTGACTGGTCTGTCCATGTTCTCCGTCTCGTTGTGGGCATTCCGGCGTGAATTTCAGATATTCTCTCTCTCTCTCTCTCTCTCTCTCTCTCTCTCTCTCTCTCTCTCTCTCTTGTTCCGTGATTATTAAACGATCCGTTTGCCACAATACCTGTTTATTTTTTGTAAAATACTCAAGAACGACTCGCATATGTACATATTTAAACTTAATATATAGGTTTGTTAATATTAAATTAAACACAAATACATCCCAATTATTGTAATACTAATAAAAACGGTTTTACATTCTTTCTCTAAAAGCAAACAAAATGTATTCTAATTATGACTTATACGATATAATCCGATCAACCAAGAACCCCCCAAACCTACAACGGCCACGCCCTCCCAACCTCCACCTGAAGGATCTCTTTGAAGCTTCCATCAAATGCGACTCCGAAGTCCTTCTTAGTCCCTCGTTGCCAGTCCTTTGCCGAGTATACACCGATTGAGGGAGCGGTGTGAATGCTGAGTGATCTGATATATATATATATATATATATATATATATATATATATATATATATATATATATATAGATATATATATATATATATACATAAGTAAAAATCTGTTCTATGAACAGTTTGGAGGCTTTGAGAGGGGTCGCTTGTGCGGCTCCAGACGCTGAACAAATGCCTTTTTATTCATTTAAAACAAAGAAACTATGGAACACTTTGAAGACAATATTTGATTAAATTTCATTCAATTTTAAAAGCATATTATAGGCATCACTTTATTGATTTTTTAATGAGATATAGATACTATTTCTATAATACAAGTTTTGTCATTGCGACTCTGACGGTACAACATTTTTATGATTCTCTGAATAAATGGCTCTTCTAGCTTCAAAGGAAGGTGACCCCTGACCTGTGGAAAGTAGCTGAAGATAGCAAGGGGTTCCACTCCAAGCCATCCGGTTTACCTGCAGAGCTGCTGCAAGATTTAGAAGGCAGACATCCAGACAGGATGGTACACATTCTGACAATCCGCTAATCACCATTATCCGATTTTTTTTTCTCTCCCCACTAACGCCCGTCATCCACAAGAATCGACTATCAGCCAAATATCGACTCCCGTGCTTTGATCAAAAGAGGAGAAAAAATATATTATTATAAATAAATAAATAAATAAATAAAAATAAATAAAAGGTCTCCAAATTCGTTCCCTTCATTATACCACCGGGATCGAAAGCGGAGAGCTCAACCACTGCCCGACGAGAGAGAGAGAGAGAGAGAGAGAGAGAGAGAGAGAGAGAGAGAGAGAGAGATGCGTTATGACTACAATAATGAGAAACATCACTATAAAATCAAAATAGCCAATGCTCGTTCATTCCTTTCCATCTGAAAGACATAATTCAGCTCACCCGGGATAAACCAAGAGAAATCCTGACGTAGTTGATTCTCAATAAATAAATCAATGGCACCGCTCCAGTGTAAAATCGGAACGAACGGTCATATATGTGTGCACATATGCACTTGTATATGTAACTATGCAAAATGCCTGCGATGACATTAATCGTAATGTTTAAACTGGCTGGACAAACGTATTGATTGTTTTACACTGTTAAGGTACAAAGTGAATAAATGCGCCGAAGTTTTCTTCAGTGCAATCTCGGAACAATCGAGTTATCTGTGCAGTGTATAATGTTGTAAGACACTCTCAGCCGCGGGCCTTGTAACTTCCAGCCATGGACCGGTGTGGCCAAACGCACGTTTATGGTTCAGTCTAACCTTAAATAATATTAATACTACTAGGGCTAGATAGATGCAATTTTGTAGGTTTCGTGATTGGAGGGTGGATAATCAACGTACCAATTTGCAGCCTTCTAGCCTCGGTAGTTTTTAAGATCTGAGGGCGGACAGAGAAATAGACATCTCGATAGTTTGCTTTTACAGAAACTAACGACTAAGCTTTTCTTGCGCAAACCTTCACTGATAATCCGAATGCAGGTGACGCTATCATTGCTGCTATGCCAAGTTCTTTAAGAACAAGACCTCCCTAGTCACAATATCACAAGGTGGGTGGAGGAAGGAAGTTTGGGGGAGGGTGGAGGGAGAGGGAGGGTAGTGGGGTACTGCAATGCTCATTTCCGCCCTAATTCCCCTTCTCTATTAAAGCTCGCCTAAAATCTCGATTAGGGTCCAATACCTCCTTCAGTCGGATGACTGGTTTTATGCTGTCCTTCCAAGCTTGAATTATGGTGGTATACGCTTAACGTTGTCCAGTGCCTTTCTTTCGTCGAACCAGGAAGCGAGTAAAAGACAAGCACCTGAATACATCAAGTCAAGAAACAACGGCCTAATTTAACGATGGGGATCCTTATTTTGCAGAGACTTTTGGAGTTAACGTGTACTGTATGTAGATGTATGTGTATTTATCTCTATATATTATAATTTTTAAGTGATTTTGATGTTTAGGTTAATGATGAACCTGCTTTAATATATATATATATATATATATATATATATATATATATATATATATATATATATATAGGGTATATATATATATATATATTATGATGTGGTGTGTTTTGTGTGGTGTGTCGTGTGTGTGTGTGTGTGTAGTGTGATGTGTGTGTGTGTGAGTCCATATCACATTACCGTGATCATATACAAATACATCGAGCTACAAATGTCCTTTGCATATCTAATTCGCGATTCGATACCTCGAAGGACATTTGTATTCCTATATATATCTAATTATATATATATATTTTTATATAATATATTATATATATAAAGGTTTTTTTTGCCATTTGAAGGAAAAAAAAATGGACGAGTTATCCGAGTATATTTCGGTCCTATTAGGGCCCTTTACCTCGGCTTACTCGTTTTTTCATCCTTCGTGGCACCTATTTATACATAGCATCACTTTTATATAAACTTCGTGATCAAGTTATTCATACTCTTAAATTCCCTATATATTATCTATTATATTCCTGTTGGTATATATATTATATATATTATATAAATGCAGGTATCATAAAACTTCAAATTCACCTAAAAATTATCGTTTACCTTCCTGTTGAGAGAGAGAGAGAGAGAGAGAGAGAGAGAGAGAATGACAAATTCATCGGGAGAACAACTTTTCCTGTGGCCATTCTTCCTGTATCTGGCAGCTGACGTCTGCGAGTAGGGCCATTTCTAACAATGTCCACACATTAAATGGCCACAGACGAAAATTCTCTCTCCCACTCGAGTCTTCTGCCTTCTGGTGGCCAGATATCATTTACCCTTTTGGTTACTTCTCCTCTCCTTCTTCTCTTCTCTTCAATTCGTCCTCTTCCTCCTTTTCACATTCGTCCTCTCCTTTTACCTCGTCTACCAAGGACAAGGCGAGGAGGTGACACAATGTCTCTTGTCGCTGCAATTTACTGCGTCCAGAGACTTGTGTTTGCATGTGTCTCCGGTCTTTCAAGATAAAAATTAATTTGATGTTTATTATGATATTTATTATGATCATAATTACATTTGTTTTTCGTATCTTCAATAAGTAATGTATCAGTTTGACAATTAATATAATATAATATATACACACACACACACACACACACACACACACACACATATATATATATATATATATATATATATATATATATATATATATGTGTGTGTGTGTGTGTGTGTGTGTGTGTGTGTGTGTGTGGTGTGTGTAAATAAATTCTTCTGTTGAAAAAGGATATATCTCAAGTATAAAAGGCCCATTAAAACCCTCTGGTTTAAAGTAAGGACTATATTTCGGTGGAAATATAGTCGTTAGCTTTAAACCAGTGTTGTAATGGTCCTTTTATACTTATATATATATATATATATATATATATATATATATATATATATATATATATATATATATATATATATTACATTTCACTCATATACGTATATATATATATATATATATATATATATATATATATATATATATATATATATATATATATATTATATTCACATATTTCACTCTAACACTTTATACCAGGATGTAAATTATCATCCATCAAATTGCATTTTCAATTCACGGGCGTTGGCTGACATTAAGTTTAAAATGACTCTAAAAAGTCTCGAAACGCCAAGGGAACTAAATCCATGACAAAATATAATAGTAATAATGAAAAAGCAATAAGGATGTCCGCTAAATAACGTAGGTTATCCCACTGAAGAAAATGTCTAACGCCCTACATTTATATTCAAGGTAGGTATCACCAACAGTCGTTTGGTCCTCAAATAAGGTGGAAGTCATGCCTCCTCTCCAACGACCACTCGTGTCGTGGCACGCTACTCAGATATCACGGATTCACGTCTCCCCGACGATCATGATCAGTTACTGGTGCAGTGCAGGGTCTGCGGTGGGAGGTTGAAACCAACATTCTCTGAAAGCCCAATAGTCCCTGTGTGCGTGTTCCATGGGAATAGCTTTCATCTATTGAAATATTAATAAAATGATATCACTGCAAAACATTTCCTTGGTTTCTGTTTCCTTCATTTGATAAAAAAAACACTTCCGTTTAATACACATATTTTATCCATCTTTTTTCAATTTCTGTACATAAAGTCTCAATACAATTTTGTATTCTTTCAAAACATGCAAGCCTTGTTAACCTACAATCTTTTCGGAAAACACACTCACACAAATCCCGCAACAAAACAATGAATGATCGAAAGAATGAGTGAGTAAATAAAAAGCCATTACGAACATACGACATCGGCATTGCGCCAAAAACTGGAATTTAAGCGCTACGACAGCGAAGCCCGACGCCCAATAGTCAAGGGCATTTGTTAATCCATGTAAATCTCATAAAAGCATTTAAAGCTTAAGGGGATTTCGGTCGCTAATTCTCGAAATATGTCTTGTAACAAATGGGACGCAAGTTACGCTCGCTCTCTCCCCCCAGCCCCCCACTCTCTCTCTCTCTCTCTCTTTCTAACCTAGTTTTCATTTTCATTTCTTATTGAATCCTTTTTCAATCTAAGCTACAGACTTACGAAGTAGGGAAAAGAATCAGTCTTTGCAAAATATTTTGTCATTTAGAGGCATACTAACGTTCTCTCTCTCTCTCTCTCTCTCTCTCTCTCTCTCTCTCTCTCTCTCTCTCTCTCATTGAAAATAAGTAGTCACACTTTGTAAAGCTAAACACGTAATTACGTCATGAGAAAAATTCATGACACGAAGGGTGTAAAAAAAAATGTGTACACATACATATATGTATACATATATATATATACATATACAGTATAATATATATATATATATATATGATATATATACTATATATATATATATATATATCTATATATATATATATATATATATATATATATATATATATATATATATATAGATATAGATATAGATATATATATATATATATATATATATATATTATAATATAGTATACTATATATAATATATAATATATATATATATATATATATATATATATATGTGCTACAGAAGAATTGCGTAGAAAGCAGTGTTTGAATAAGGAACAGGTAGAGCCAGTACTTCGATAAACATTCTCTATTGCAACCAGTTTCGGGCTCTTACATACCCCACCATCAGGCATCTAAAATATATGATAAATAAACACAATTATGGAAAAACTCACTAAAATAGAATGAAATTAAACACACCAGAACTAATTGCCAAGAATTAAAATTGAACAGTACCGTTAACCTACAAAAGCAAGAGTCAAGGGAGGAATAAAAGGTAAATACAAAGATAGTTATATAAGATAGACACAGAATTAAAAAGCAAAGCAACTCAACTGACCGTTCATTATTACAGAGTGATGATTTTCCTCTGATGGTATACAATGTTTCAATTGTGGATAGCTCCACATCACTAGACCGACTGGCTAATATAGAATAAGAATCCATACTCAGAGGATGGTCTGGTGAGTTTCAAACAGAGGTGTATAGAAAGCTAGCTTTCCCAGGACTCTCAACCAAATTTCCATCGTTTATACCCATTGATTTTAAGAGGAACTTAGTGAAAACTTTCGTGACTAGGGCATTTCTGATTCGTTCCGATTATTGTAGCTAACATTTTGAATTTTCTTGTGTCAAAGATATTCTTTCTCATAATGGATACGATACTGAATTCATTGACACATACATTGGTAAACAACTCCAAAAACTAATAAGTCCACGTTCCCCAAGAATGACAGTAAATAAAACCATTGTTTATTTTTCCTTGCCTTACATGGGTGAAAGCGGGTTTTCCTTGAGAAACAGACTATCTAAATTACTACTGGAATTTTACCCTCAAGTCAATCCCAGAGTTATTATTCAAGTCTAAAAATGTACAACAAAAGTTTTCAAGTTCAAAGACACGATGGCCAAAGAACTACGGTCATCTGTAGTCTATAAGTTTACATGTAGTTGCTGTAATGCAACTTTATAGGAAAATCAAAACGCCAGTTTCGGGTACCTGCCTTTGAACCTAGGCCGATCAATTAGAACAAACAGGCCACTCAACAAAAAAGCATTTAGTGCCATTTGTGACAATTCCCATCAGCAGGACCATCCTCTGATCTTTTTCTATATTAGCCAGTCGGTCTAGTGATATGGAGCTAACCACAACTGAAACATTGTATACCATCAGAGAAAAACCATCACTCTGTAACAATGAACGGTCAGTTGAATTGCTTTGTTTTTAATTCTGTGTCTATCTTATATAACAAGCTTTGTATTTAACTTTTATTCCTCTCTTGACTCTTGGTAATTAGTTCTGGTGTGTTTAATTTTATTTTAATTTATTTAGTACTTTTTTAATTGTTTATTTATTATATATTTTAGATGCCTGATGATGAGGTATCAAGAGCCCAAAACTAGTGGCAATGAATAAAGTTTACCCAAGTACTGGTCTACCTGATCTTATATATATATATATATATATATATATATATATATATATATATATATATATAGTATATATATATATATATATATAATATATATTATTATATATATATAATATATATATATATCTACAATTCATTTCAAAACAATCGCTGTCTTTCTCTCTCTCTCTCTCTCTCTCTCACTCTCTCTCCGACTACCATCCCATTTACTCTATGTGCGCGATAACAGCCTGAGCAATTTTACAGAGAAAAAACTACGGAGTTCCAACACAACTACAAAAAAAAGGAAAAAAAACGGTAGCGTATCTAGCGGCGTGAAAGGGATTTAATCCTCCGTCCGCTATTTGCGGATTATCAGGGTAAACAACTTTCCCGGACATCGGGCGTAAACTATAGGGTGATAGTGGTGGCCATATAGTTAATGGGTTTTGCCTGAGAAATAATTAATGGCCATTCAGAATTTGTTGTCGATGGCTACGGATGTGATTATCCTTTCGTGGGGGATTTGCTGCGGTGGGTGAATCCTTCATCAGGGTTTAGTGAATCCTATGACAGGGCTGATATGGTGTGGAGGGCGTCCTTAGGAGTTATTAAGATCGGTGGCACTTCCTGCAGGTCTGAATCTTTTGAAGGGGTGGAGTTGGACTGGATCCTCAGAGGCGCTACTGACTTAACTAGGATAATTCCCAAGGAGGCGTTGAGGTGGATCCTCCATGGGAGTTTAAGTAAGTATATCTTAGTTTTACCAGACCACTGAGCTGATTAACAGCTCTCCTAGGGCTGGCCCGAAAGGATTAGATATTGTTTTTACGTGGTTAAGAACCAATTGGTTACCTAGCAACGGAACCTACAGCTTATTGTGGGATTCGAACCACATTATATCGAGAAATGAATTTTCT
>NC_087220.1:40547648-40550148 GCF_015104395.2 Macrobrachium nipponense | reverse complement strand
ACACTTTTATCTGTTTACTGATTCGTTTATCTATTTTTTTCTGATAACTGATCTCCTAATTTTGTATGTCCTGTTGCCTTCAGTTACTTCTTTCAAATGAACACTATAATATTTGGAAGAGTGAATTTCAAGTCAGTGACTTCTGTGAGCTTGTTACATATAATAGTAATAATTTGTATCGAAATACCGGCCAAACCAACAACTACCTCATGCGAATTGGTTAAACTCATTGCCGGCAAATTCATCGCATCGACTAGCTTAGGCTAAATATCGAAACTTTATATAAAATAAAAAATGAAAGAGTAAAAAAAATTAAAAAAACAACAATTTCAGTGGAAAAGAGAAAACTGCAGTGGAAATTAAAAACACCTTTATTCATTATATTACTGGCAGGAATAATAGTAAATATAATATATAAATAAAATGCTTTATACCTATTGATAAAAAACCATGGTGAAGACAAAATGAAAAGGATTATTTCATGTTATGGGAAATACCGCGTAAATATTCACTAGATGTCCTTTTTGAGTACATCTTTGGACTATTCTAAGAATGCGCTTTTCAGTAGCTAAGTATTTTTTTTTATTCCGCCGGTGGTGAAGGGCCAGCTATAGGAGGTTCCAAATAACTGTCTCGACCTTTTGGAACTTTTTGGAGTCCATGAATGAATTTCTAGATTGTTGGATGTCCCATCACTAATTCCATCTCGATTCTTCAACTTCCTGTGTCTGAGTGGTTGTTGGTTTTATCTTCCTGATTTAAAAGTACACAAATTCCACAATTCCACTGGGAAGAGTGGGGGCACGTCTGCTAATTCCGCGTCTGTTTAACCGACCTATATACTTATCTTCGAGCCAATCTAGAATTGGCATATGCTCTGTAGATAATTCGTCAGCTAAGGTATCCACATAGCAATCTATATGTTCAACAGGTACAAACGCAAGAGCCAGTATCATCTTGACTTGTAACGAAAAATTGCTGTCGTTGTTATATAACGAGAACTTAGACCCGAAGCCGCAATGTGCTTCTGCATATTTTGATTAAGGTGAAAGAAGCAACCTTTTAATTCTACGTTTGGAAATATTTCTTTGATTTCACTAAATGCCGAGAGTTCCAAAGCACAAATAGTCGACTTCGGGTTTATAGTAGGCTCAATTTCTTTTACTATTTCAATTAACCTTGAATATGAAACTTTCTGTTTATTTGGTAAAAACAAAAAAGCATAAAGTATATACTGGGATGACACCTACTTTTTTGTGCCTGTACAATAAACACCTGAGAACATAACTTTGGAGCTCTTAAAAGTTCCATCTACATACCTAACTTCTGATGAAACCAAATGTGGCAGCCAGCTTCTCCTTCCAAATAGCAAGAGCCTGTCTCTTCCTCCGACACCACTGTCTTTTAATAAAGAAAATTTTCTTTCGGGTTTGGGCCTCTTTCATAGGTCGCATATTCGTCGGGGATTGCTAACTGATGAAGGTGAATTGGGTTTGGTGAAGGGAAACTCATTTCATTCCGTTTCCGTGGAATAGTTTTCTTCAGAGCAGACGAACTCAGAAGCGACCCTTGTACCGCTAGGGAAACATTGGCCAATACTTCATTCATTACTACACTTGTGTTTTCATTGTCTCTTCAGCTCGGGTTTTAAATTTTGTCATCGTCTTTGCCACTTATACTCTTATTGGTGAAGAGTAACGGGTGTGGGTACTTATGAATTTCACGACGTTTCCAAAACATCAAATCACTGTCAGGTTTACAAAATGTATTAAAAATGAACAAATATCCATTACGTGAAAACTTCTCTTTACCTTACGGACTTAAAACTCCCTCCATTGTAAAAGGCTTTTTGGAATAATTATTAAACAGAAGTTGCCAGCATCGTAAGGTTATTCAAGTCTAAACTTACCGTTTTAGATGACAAACAGTTAGGCTGGTAATTACGTCATTTGTGGGTAACTGGGTAATAATTGGGTCATTGTCGTTGTTGGGATTTACTGTTTTCAATAAAATTGTCTTTCGGTAAATTTCGATTTTTAGCACAAGTTCGTTGAGGTCATGATTTAGGCTCAGCTCTCGTGTCCCAGAATATCCCAGTATCATCCCAAATGAGTCATACAGCATTAAATGATAATGAACGTACCCCACAATCCCATACATTAATGTATCTTATCATCCTACGTCCCAGCATATCCCAAAAGTAACTTGACTACGCATTTAGCAAAATATCCCGAAATTTAGGCTAAAGGCCAAGCCCTGGGACCTACGAGCTCATTCAGCGCTGAAACGGAAACTGACAGCAAAAGGGTATTTGTTTATTTGTTTGTATGGTGCTTTTACGTTGCATGGAACCAGTGGTTATTCAGCAACGGGACCAACGGCTTTACGTGACTTCCGAACCACGTCGAGAGTGAACTTCTATCACCAGAAATGCACATCTCTCACTCCTCAATGGAATGGCCGAGAATCGAACCCGCGACCACCGAGGTGGGACGCTAAT
>NC_087220.1:40517648-40542648 GCF_015104395.2 Macrobrachium nipponense | reverse complement strand
TCTATTGCACAAACCTAAAATACTAGACCAACGAATTCAGACCCATTCTGATTTCATTTCCAATCGGATCCCAGTATGTCCTGAGAGAGAGAGAGAGAGAGAGAGAGAGAGAGAGAGAGAGAGAGAGAGAGATACGGTTATTGCGTTGGATGCGTCCCCCTCTCTCAAACGACGTTTCCCAGAGTTGAAGGAAAAGAGGATTTCAATAAGCAACGAAAGGACTGGAGGCTTTTCAGTAATTTCAAACGTATAACGGAGTTCAGGGCGAGACAGACTCCATATTCTGCAAAACAAGACTTGATACAGCTCAAGGGAAACCGAGTAGTTTCTTTTACAGTTGGTTCTAGAATTCTGCAATAAAATTCAAGGTTTCCATTCACATCTTAATATTGCTTTTACTGCTCATAATTTACTCTCCATTACGAATTTTACGTTGAGGCTTGGAAGACAGCTTTAAAATCTACATCATTATAGGACCACGATTGGGGCTTGGAAGACAGAGCTTTAAATATTAACAGCACTATAGGACCACGATTGAGGTCTGGAAGTCAGAGCTTTAAATATTGACAGCACTATAGGACCACGATTGAGGTTTAGAAGACGGAACTTTAAATATTGACAGCACTATAGGACCACGATTGAGGCTTAGAAGACGGAACTTTAAATACTGACAGCACTATAGGACCACGATTGAGGCTTAGAAGACGGAACATTAAATATTGACAGCACAATAGGACCACGACTGAGGCTAAGAAGACGGAACTTTAAATATTGACAGCACTATAGGACCTCGATTGAGGTCTGGAAGTCAGAGCTTTGAATATTGACAGCACTATAGGACCACGATTGAGGCTTAGAAGACGGAACTTTAAATACTGACAGAGGACTATAGGACCACGATTGAGGCTTAGAAGACGGAACTTTAAATATTGACAGCACTATAGGACCTCGATTGAGTCCTGGAAGACGGAGTTTTAAATATTGACAGCACTATAGGACCTCGATTGATGCCTGGAAGACGGAATTTTAAATATTGACAGCACTATAGGACCTCGATTAATGCCTGGAAGACGGAACTTTAAATATTGACAGCACTATAGGACCACGATTGATGCCTGGAAGACGGAATTTTAAATATTGACAGCACTATAGGACCACGATTGACGCCTGAAGACGGAACTTTAATATTGACAGCACTATAGGACCATGATTGATGCCTGGAAGACGGAATTTTAAATATTGACAGCACTATAGGACCACGATTGACGCCTGGAAGACGGAACTTTAAATATTGACAGCACTAATAGGAACACGATTGATGCCTGGAAGACGGAATTTTAAATATTGAACAGCACTATAGGACACGATTGACGCTGGAAGACGGAACTTTAAATATTGACAGCACTATAGGACCATGATTGATGCCTGGAAGACGGAACGGTTTTAAATATTGACAGCACTATAGGACCACGATTGACGCCTGGAAGACGGAACTTTAAATATTGACAGCACTATAGGACCACGATTGATGCCTGGAAGACGGAATTTTAAATATTGACAGCACTATAGGACCACGATTGACGCCTGGAAGACGGAACTTTAAATATTGACAGCACTATAGGAACACGATTGATGCCTGGAAGACGGAACTTTAAATACTGACAGCACTATAGGACCTCGATTGAGGTCTGGAAGTCAGAGCTTTGAATATTGACAGCACTATAGGACCACGATTGAGGCTTAGAAGACGGAACTTTAAATACTGACAGAGGACTATAGGACCACGATTGAGGCTTAGAAGACGGAACTTTAAATATTGACAGCACTATAGGACCTCGATTGAGTCCTGGAAGACGGAGTTTTAAATATTGACAGCACTATAGGACCTCGATTGATGCCTGGAAGACGGAATTTTAAATATTGACAGCACTATAGGACCTCGATTAATGCCTGGAAGACGGAACTTTAAATATTGACAGCACTATAGGACCACGATTGATGCCTGGAAGACGGAATTTTAAATATTGACAGCACTATAGGACCACGATTGACGCCTGGAAGACGGAACTTTAAATATTGACAGCACTATAGGACCATGATTGATGCCTGGAAGACGGAATTTTAATATTGACAGCACTATAGACCACGATTGACGCCTGGAAGACGGAACTTTAAATATTGACAGCACTATAGGAACTCGATTGATGCCTGGAAGACGGAACTTTAAATATTGACAGCATATATAGGACCACGATTGACGCCTGGAAGGACGGAACTTTAAATATTGACAGCACTATAGGACCATGATTGATGCCTGGAAGACGGAATTTTAAATATTGACAGCACTATAGGACCACGATTGACGCCTGGAAGACGGAACTTTAAATATTGACAGCACTATAGGACCCCGATTGATGCCTGAAGACGGAACTTTAAATATTGACAGCACTATAGGACCACGATTGACGCCTGGAAGACGGAACTTTAAATATTGACAGCACTATAGGAACACGATTGATGCCTGGAAGACGGAACTTTAAATACTGACAGCACTATAGGACCTCGATTAATGCCTGGAAGACGGAACTTTAAATATTGACAGCACTATAAGACCACGATTGACGCCTGGAAGACGGAACTTTAAATATTGACAGCACTATAGGACCATGATTGAAGCTTGGAAGACAGTACCTTAAAATCGACAGCACTATAGGACCATGATAGATGAATGAGGTGTAATTTTTTTTTCTAAGTTTTCAAATAAAACTCTTGGTCTGAGCTCCATCAGATAATACCGTTTTTTACCAAATTAAACTCAAGAAGTGCTTCAGAACTCTAAAAATTAGCAAAAAGAATGAAAATCATCTTAATTTCCATATGAGAACAATTCAACACTTAGGAGTAACTTTACCGTTTTTACCAATATAGAACGAAAACGGAAGTGATAACGCATTGTCGAACTACTCACTCCAATCCTAAGAGCTGATAATTCTCACATAATCAGATAGTAAAAAATATTCTTACCTAAAGCAGGCGGGCTAATACTATTCTCAACTAAATTTAATATATTCATAAAATATTAGCAGAAATTCGACAGCGTTCAAATCAACTTTACGAAGGCCAAATCATCAAGAGAAACCACACAATTTATTGTCTAATAAAACAAAATAACACTTTGTGGCATAATCATGAAAATACGAGCCTTCAAGCCAATACATAAAAAATGAAATAAACGAACACCGAATGTTGGCAATATGATTGATCGGATTAGTTCTTGGTTAATGAGGCATTATGAATAGACACCTCTCTCTCTCTCTCTCTCTCTCTCTCTCTCTCTCTCTCTCTCTCTCTCTCTCTCTCAGATTACACCAGAAAGGCAAAACCAGACCTCAGAACAGAAATAACAACAATAAAATATATAAACGCTAACGAAGAGAGGATTCACGTTACAAATATTTAACAAAAATTAAGGTTACTTTTCCTAATAATAGTGAGCTCAAAAATATCATTTTTCACCTGAACTCCACAGGAATTAGTGCTGTCCTCCCCACTTTCCTCTAAAAATATCCCTGAACAATGTGGGTCCTTGTTGACTGAAGCGTAAAAACAATAGTTATAAATAGACTCTTTAAAAAATCTGATCAATAACACGTACTAAAACCAGCAACGGGACAAAAAAAAATATTCCGGGAAAGAATTCCTTTCAAATCACGCAGTTCCTGGAATATCAAAGATAGTATAAGAGAATGTAAACATTTTCTTGTCGCTAATCGTAGGGAACGGGTAAATGATGACAAACAACTGACGCCTTCATGGTGATAGCTTTGGAAAAATAACAGAGAGAGAGAGAGAGAGAGAGAGAGAGAGAGAGAGAGCACGGTAAACATATGACACAGAGAAAGCGAGAGGGGGGAAAAGAAGAAGTGAGAGAAAATGTTAATAGTAAAAATAATTCAATGTTAACCAGCGCAGATGATATACGAAATGAAACACCAGTCTAAGACAGAGAGAGCAAAAAATGTAAAAATAATCAACTGATAGAGAGACAAGGTGAAGTATACGAAATGACACACAAATTTGAGAGAGAGAGAGAGAGAGAGAGAGAGAGAGAGAGAGAGAGAGACGTCAATCAACCATAAAAATCAGAGTATCATTGGATATTGCGCCTTGCAGCCATAAAGACAAATCAACAGGAGCACGACCGGGTCCGTATGCGTGGAAAGGAACTTCGGAACAGAACGCGTATACTTGTCTCTCACGGGGAAAAAATCCGACAGAAATGGGTTTCGGAGGCAACAGAGACAAACCCGCAGCCCAATCCCACATCAGAACGAAGCAAACACCAATTCATTTACATTCCAATCAACTGCAAGAACGAGGCTTGCAGCAAAGCAAGGCAACAAAAACATACAATCGGAAAAAACTAAAAGATGAAAACACCATCAAACAGCCATCCCTTTAAAACAAACTTCCTCCGTACAACGGCGTCGTAAGGCAATTTACATAGAGATTGCTTTTATTGCAATCGAACGTCTCTCAAGACACTGCAGGGAAGACGAGGAGAGAGAGAGAGAGAGAGAGAGAGAGAGAGACTGGTGGAGGGGGGGTGGGTTTGATCATTAACGGTAAACCTACAAGAAAGGAGAGAGAGAGAGTACTTGAACTGAACCTACAAAGAGAGAGAGAGAGAGAGAGAGAGAGAGAGAGAGAGAGAGAGAGAAAAGGCATTACTACCAGTAAACCTTCAAATGAGAGAGAGAGAGAGAGAGAGAGAGAGAGTATTAAAACTAAACCTGCAGAGAGAGAGAGAGAGAGAGGTGGCATTATTAAAACTAAACCTACAGAGAGAGAGAGAGAGAGAGAGAGAGAGAGAAAGGAGAGAGAGAGGACGTATGCAACACCAAAACTAAACCTACAGAGAGAGAGAGAGAGAGAGAGGGGGGGGAAGTATTAAAACTAAACCTACAGAGAGAGAGAGAGAGAGAGAGAGAGAGAGAGTGGCATTATTAAAACTAAACCTACAGAGAGAGAGAGAGAGAGAGAGAGAGAGAGAGAGAGAGAGAGAGGACGTATGCAACCACAAACTAAACCTACAGAGAGAGAGAGAGAGAGAGAGAGAGAGAGAGAGAGAGGTGGGGGAAGTATTAAAACTAAACCTACAAAGAGAGAGAGAGAGAGAGAGAGAGAGAGTGGCATTATTAAAACTAAACCTACAGAGAGAGAGAGAGAGAGAGAGAGAGAGTGGCATTATTAAAACTAAACCTCAGAGAGAGAGAGAGAGAGAGAGAGAGAGAGAGAGAGGACGTATGCAACACCAAAACTAAACCTACAGAGAGAGAGAGAGAGAGAGAGAGAGAGAAGTGGGGGTAACTACCTAAAACTAAACCTACAGAGAGAGAGAGAGAGAGAGAGAGAGAGAGAGAGTGCATTATTAAAACTAAACCTACAGAGAGAGAGAGAGAGAGAGAGAGAGAGAGTGGCATTATTAAAACTAAACCTACAGAGAGAGAGAGAGAGAGAGAGAGAGAGAGAGAGAGGTGGGGGAAGTATTAAAACTAAACCTACAAAGAGAGAGAGAGAGAGAGAGAGAGAGAGAGAGGTGGCAGTATTAAAACTGAACCTACAGAGAGAGAGAGAGAAAGAGCGAGAGAGAGAGAGAGGACGTATGCAACACCAAAACTAAACCTACACACACACACACACACACACACACACAGAGAGAGAGAGAGAGAGAGAGAGAGAGAGAGAGACTCCATCTATTCCCAAGCCGCATTGATATGACAGGCAGATTGACACGGCCAATAGCACGTGTGGACGTCGTGTGTCAGTAAAGAGTTGCCCCGCTCGATTTGTCTTGGGGGAATGGGGGTGGGGAATGCTGGAATGTGAGAGGGCGGGGGAGGGGCCAAAGTGGCCGGGTAGAGTGTGAGGGCCAAAGAAAGGCGTCGATAGGTTGGGCTTCCCTGAGTAGAGAGAGAGTGAGAGAGAGAGAGAGAGATAGTGGCTCGTTTTCTCAAGCGTTTATTGGCAGTTAATCTCATATTTATAGTTAATTATAAGATCCTTTTCGCGGTTTCTGCTGTCTCCCATATCACATTAATAACGTATAAATAAAGACTAGCCCATTTCTTAAATAAACTTTACTGCTCTGAATACATATTTTTGTAGGAAAAATAACTGTGCTACTGTTTATCACAGACGATTGTTTGCTGGGACTAAATTAATCAAAAATTTTAGATAGGACTGGCTAAATATAATACATTTTACCTAAGCTGCGCAAGGAGAGTGTACTACGTGTCTCAATACCAGAAGGTAGTTTTTTGGTAGTGTAATAAATGGAAATTTTATACACGAAAATTCATTTCCGACTGAAGACGTAATAAGAGAATGAAAACCGCAGTGATGACGTGGTAAAAAAACATTATTAATATAAAAACAATAATGTATAGTATTAGTAATAATGATCATCATCATCGCCTCAGAAAAACAGGTAATTATACTCTAAATAAAAATAGGTTTGCAAACGTGGCGAACCTTTGAAAATTAATTATATGGAAACAATTCATGAGTAAATCGTGCAAGTATAAGCATGGCAGTTGCCAAAAACGACAAGTTGTTAATGATACGAAAAATACGACTAACGCACGATGTCTTCAGTCACCCTTGTAAATACCCAAGGTCGTTTTCTTTAATGCACTCAACTCACTGCGTCAGATTAAGACATGTGGTAGATACCAATGACTCTACAAGGGAATACAACTCTCTTCAAAGGTGGTAAATTAAAGGGACTGCCGAAAACAGAAGTAGGGCGAGAATTCAGAAGCTTGGCAGTAGCAAGGGAGATGTGTTACGAACTATAATTGAAATTAAGTTAAATAATTTGCCTTTATTTTTCATATGCGTGTTTATAAGGCCACCGAAAGTTTCACCAAAATAGTATATGATTTCAAAATCTCTCTCTCTCTCTCTCTCTCTCTCTCTCTCTCTCTCTCTCTCTCTCTATATATATATATATATATATATATATATATATATATATATATATATATATATATATATATATGTATATATATATGTATATATATATATATATAAAGTTTCACCAAAATAGTATATGATTTGAAAATCTCTCTCTCTCTCTCTCTCTCTCTCTCTCTCTCTCTCTCTCTATATATAAATCTATATATATATATATATATATATATATATATATATATATATATATATATATATATATATATATATAGATAGATAGATAATAATGATAGATAGATAGATAGTAGATAAGTAGGAAACAATAAAATACACAGCACTAAACCACAAAGGACCCCCGACTGAGCCAACGCGACGTCTTAAGTTTATAAATTAAATATTTGTTTTTTCTTGAAAAACAGATTTCATTGAAAAAACTAAAGGACCTAACAATATAAAAATACTAACGACAAACAGGCTGAAATATACTGCACTAAACTGTAAAGAAATTCATCACCTTCGAAGATCAAATAAATATACTTCTGTTACATAGGAAGCGTGTTCTGTAATATTTTGGGAAAGAATTTCAATATACAATAAAGACAACTACGTATGATTCAAAGGTCTACAAATAGCAACAGAATCCACATTAAACCGTATCTGAAAATTCTTCTTGAACAGCAGTTAGGTAAAAAAAAAAACTCATCGCCCCAACCCCACCTTCACACAGAAGAAGAAGAAGAAGAAGAAAAAAGAAGAAGGAGGAGGAGGAGAAGAAAAGGAAAGCTCATCGCTTCCCTCACATAGAAGAAGAAGAAGAAGACAGCGACGACGTCGAAAAGATAAAGCATACCGCTCTCACCCGTAACCGACCACCAAGATCGAGCCCACATCACTTCAGCATCACCCAAAACCGGACGGGCAATAAAGCGACGTTACCAGATTAACCGCAGATCAGGAGAGATGATACTTCGTCCATCCAACTCAACTCTCTCGAAGCCTTTTTTTTTTATTCACGCTAACCTCTCTCTCTCTCTCTCTCTCTCTCTCTCTCTCTCTCTCTCTCTCTCTCCCAATTCTCGAAGGATTCAGAGCTCAGATGATTCAATTCGGCTCCTTCTCCGTTCAATCACCGCGCTGGAATCTCTTCAAATTGTCCTCAATCGTCTGTTTCAGGCGTTGCGGATGAGCGCTGGAGTCTTAAAAAGGAATAATATATATATATATATATATATATATATATATATATATATATATATATATATATATTGATATATATATATATATAATATATATATTCATACACAGCAATATAAATACATACTATTGTGGACTTTATTTTTCCATTTAGGATCACGAAAAAGTGATAATAGCAAATCAATATATATATATATATATATATCTATATATATATATATATATATATATATATATATATATATATATAAAGAAAGTTTACTGAGTAAATATCAGCAAAAGAGACAGATGCCAAACGGTCATATATAAGAGCTACACATACACAAATACACACACATACTATTTACATGTATGTATACATACAGACATATACATATATAACATTTGCTATATCGTTACGTATGAGAAAAAATCTACAAACATACTGAAGAGTACATGCAAAAATATACAACAAATACACACGCAGGTGGAGTACGTCCACGGTTCGGCAGGTAAAATATGCTAAAATATCATGGTAGTGACCATTGTAATACCAAAGGAAAAGGTACGTATATATATAGTATATATATATATATATATATATATATATATATATATATATATATATACATATATACATATATATATATATATATATATGTTATATGTATATATATATATATATATATATATATATATATATATATATATATACATATATATATCCGCATATGAAACAAATATATACATATAGCTACTTGTACATGTAGATATATCTGACTATTTATCGACACGTACACACGCACACGTGCGTGTATCTATTTGTGCTTGCATAATCCGACCACATCTTTATAGTTTTCAAATTTCTTGCACTCAAACCTTTCATGGTCATTTCCAAGCAAATAGAGGCCATAATTCCTCCGGCCTAACTTTTAACTCAAGCGAGCCAAAAAGACTATCGGTCATCTGTCCCGTCACTCCGCAGGGTAAAGAATAAAAAGAATATAATATATCTCTTTTAGCGGGAAAATTTGTTTATTTCAGAACCCGGCATCGATGACACTGTTTTAATGCCTTCTGGAGGCGACCTCCAGAAGAAAAACTTCATAAAAAATCGATTGTTTCGTATTTCTGACCGCCAGCCTTAAAATAAATTGACCCGATACCTTTCATTGGTCTTTTATGGAAGATAAAAAAAGAAAAAACTCTGATAGCCAATTCCGTCGGCCTCAAAACAAAAGATGAAATTGCTCGTGGTCAAACGAAGAAAAAAAAAAATAAAAAAACTCAATGGATAACCCAGAGACTCGTCCAATAACAGCGAGGCATCCCGGTTGCGTATCGTGGAACCACATATTTTTTCTTATTGAACGCGCCCACTAAATAGCTTCATTAACGATAATTGCTAATTGAAATTGCAGCGAATCGTTGCAAATCAATGGTTGCGTTTCGTTCTCTCTCTCTCTCTCTCTCTCTCTCTCTCTCGTTTATTTCTGTTAAAATATTGTAAATAATATGTATTATTTAGTTCACAGCATCTCCTCTCTCTCATCTCTCTCTCTCTCTCTCTCTCTCTCTCTCATATTACGTTTTCTCTTTTTCTTCTTTTAAAACCTTAAGAATTGAATGGAATATTTAGTTCTCTCTCTGTCTCTCTGTCTCTCTCATATCTATATATAATATATATATATATAGATATCTATATATATATATATATATATATATATATATTCACTCTCTCTCTCTCTCTCACTCGTTTGTGGTTTATTACTATTAAAATCTTGTAAAGGCTATATGTGCTTTAGTTCACTGCATATCTCTCTCTCTCTCTCTCTCTCTCTTCTCTCTCTCTTCTCTCTCTCATCTCTCTCTCTCTCTCTCTCTCTCTCTCTCTCCTTTTCTGTTGTCTTGCATAACTGTGGTAGTAGAGAGAGAACTGCCGTTTTAGATATTTTTTCCAAAAGAGAAGATGCTGCAGCGACTGTTGCCTTTTTTTGTGTGTTGGGGGTGGGGGGGGGGGGGGGGGGGGGGGGGGTTCGTTGGGAATCCAGTATTATGGGTATCAATTTACTTCTAAAACCGAAGCGCAATCCTGCCTCTGGAAGATTTTAATTGTGTTTCTATCAAATAAATTCTTAACATCTCGACAACATCCCATCAAATGAAGATTACTTTTTGGTACTTTCTCTATTATAGCCGTTTTCTTTCTCTCTTGTTTACTTTTCTCTTACACCTATTTGTCTTGTCAATTTTAAGGTCTATTACACAAGCGTTATCTGTGTAAAACAATCATTACCATAATATTTCCTCTGATTAGTCAATAGCAACAACAATTATAATGATATCCCAGCCAAGAGTTCCTACGTTCCTTTTGGCAGGAGAAAAACAGGCGCTACTTTAACATGAGATCAGTTTGGTTGACTTGTAAATGTAGGTCAATAGTACTACATAGGTACACTGGCTAGCACCTAATCCGTTTCATTACCCACAGAAAATATAGGTTTAAAAAACTGAACTCCCCGACACATTTTAACTGCTTGGAGGGTGTTACCTTTTTGGAAAAAATTGCTACATACACACACACACACACATATATATATATATATATATATTATATATATATAATATATATATAGATACATATATCTATCTATCTATCTATCTATCTATCTATCTATCTATCTATATATATATATATATATATATATATATATATATATATATATATTAATTATATATATATATATATGATATTATATATATAGATATATAGACATAAAAGAATATCAGCTATTTCTCACTTGCGAGGAGGTAAAATTAATGTTAGACAGACCTGCAGTAAATAAACAGCGGATATTTATGTTGTAATTATCATATAATGAATGGGATTCCTGGTACATAAATCTCGACGAATTCAATGAGTACCCTGATACCATTTACCCCTACAAACAGATCAGATCAGCTTTCTCGATGACCATTGCAACTGTAACGCCAGTTTACGGGTTAAATCCCCACCGACCTACATGGCATTTGGGCTTAAACCTCGACAACGCCACTACGTCAATACAAACACCCATTGACTTTCCAAACGAGAACCCATAAACGAAATTCAGCGTAATATTATAATGCGTTTTATAAAGTGCTTTCACAAAGCCTCTGACTGTGCTTTATAAAGGCTTTTATGGAGCCTCTGTCGCTGTGACATAAGCAAACCCTTTCACCCCCCCCAAACCCACCTCCCCTCCTTCCAAACTCACCCCCTACCCCCTACCCCCTACCCCCCTTACCACTCCAGTGTTATGCGGATGATAAAATCACATTAGAACATAAAAATTTTTTGGGGTGTGAGAGTTAGTCACCTTGATTCGATTATGCTTTTTCAAAAAATATACATTTTTTTCCCCAGATACTTTTTCAAAATGCATCGTCTTTTTTTTCTGAATGCATCAAAGGACCCCCAGGATTTTCCGCTGCTTTTCCCAAAATGGCAGCGAACGATCACAAAATGAACTTTAATAATAAAGGTCCTCCAGTCAGAAGAGGAAAATGAATCGGCTCGTTTCTGGATCAGCATTCTCACGTGGCGGCATAAAAGGATAAAGGGATGATAATGCTTATTCTGTTAAACAAGAACGGCATTTCTACTTCTACTGTCAACAGCCAATGCTTTTAGAAGTCCATATTTAAATGATAACGAAAAAGTTTTGCTGACATTACCATTATTGTCAACTTGAATGCCATTTCTATTTCTCCTATCAATAACCACTACTGTTATGCCATTGCTATTTAATTGACAAAATCTGTAATAATAATAATAATAATAATAATAATAATAATAATAATAATAATAATAATAATAATAATAATAATAATAATGCTGTTGAAAAGAATAATAATAAATCATAATAATAATGATGTTATTAATATTATGGTTATGGTTAGTGTTACAAAGTATCAAAGTTATAACAATCAACAACAACAACAACAATAGAAACAATAACATCACAGAGCAAAGCTGTCGTACCCTTTCTCCCCGGTGAATGGGCATTTATCCCACTTACCCTAATGGCCCTTCACCAAATTTACCTCGACAAGGCTGTTACTCCTTTGACCAAGACAACCGAGATTTCGAGATCTCAGTTTCCACGGGTACCTATACTCTGTTTTTTTCCATCTGTCCATCCACCTGTGGTGTTTGCGCATGGGTAACACTGCGTCCCGGGCTTTAAATAATATCCTATTTCGAATATTAACGGTGTAATTCACATACAGTAAATTATTGAAACACTTTTCAGTTGCAGATGTACACCCAGATATCCTTTTATTTACCTAAAACTTACACATAGCGTAACTATTTAAAGCAGATGGGACAGGCAACCGAAGAATTTGGGGAAAAGAAAGGAAAATATTCCCGAAATGTGACACAAGAGGGAGTGTAGGTCACCGAACAGGTCAAAATAATTCCGCTTTATTTCATGTATATCGTTCAAACTGATTGTTTATTGTTCGGGACTCACCTTCGAGACTATCGGCAGTTATCAAATTCGACGGCATCCATGACCTTCATTTTTGCGACGCCAGTTAATTTTCACAATTAGATATCTGGGTGAGACGAAACATCCGTGAAAAGTGGAGAGGCTTCCTGAGTACCGTCAGGACGAGGCAAGGATGTCAAGCTTGCGACGTCACACTTTCGGCTTATGGAAGGCATACAGAAGAAAGGTTCTCACTTAATGGGGCCAGGTGATCCACGCCATAAATATACAATAATTGATTAAGAAGTATGGTTATACATAACATAATTTGAACTTACAGTCTCAATGAATAATCATAAATTGAGTGAAGGGTCTACACCAGACATCCCATTAACGAAAACCTCTGTTTTATAAACAGCAATAACTGCAAATTAGCGGTCTTGTTCCACATATCAGCTCATTCTAAATACTACCAATAAATAGCATTAGCAATTGTATAAATTTACACATAGCAATTTTATAAACTAAATCAATGCACTTGAATTAAATAAAACTATTCATGCGTGCGCCTCAATGGAGCAAAAAAAATGAACTTAAATATTTGTTAAAGTCTAAAATGTGCAATAAATTAAAACTGAATAAAGCAAACTACAACCAAACGAAAGGAACATCAATTTGAATAAATAACCAGGAAATGGTTTAAGGGGTCCACACTAGCCATCCCATTTAAGGAAAAGTCAGTCTTGTTCCATATATAAGCTCATTTTAAATAGTACCTATAAATAGCAATAGCAATTTTATAAATTTATACATAGTAATTTTATAAACTAAATTAATACATTCAAATTAATTAACAGCACATATGTCTGCTAGACAGCGGAACATAAAAATGAAGTTACGATTTCTCATTGTCTAACTTGTAATAAACACAAATTCATTATTGTAAAATAAAACAAAACAAAATCCGTCAAGATTAATACAAAAATCGAAAAAAGAATTGAATAAGGTGGAATGCACATATACAGATAAAGAAATTACATATAGTAAAAGTCAACACGCAAATAAAAATAAGATAAAACCCCCAAATAAAAGCGATACTTTTGGAACAAGGAAATCGACTGAATAAAAGGAAACGAGACAAAAGAAAAAAAAAATCTTTAACATCTTAAAAGTCTGGCCTATTCAACCGAGACCTCTCATTACCTCGAAAACGACCCAATCAAATACTCTATTTGCGCACGTTTTTCCAAGCGGATATCGGGACTAAGATAAAAAAGAAAAGAAAAAAAAAAAGGATCTAAACAACGGAAGAAATAAAATACTGAATACGTGGATGCTTTGAAATGTGCTTGTTTTAACGTCTGCTTTCGATAATCGAAGAGTAAAGTGATAGGCAACAATGAGTGTAAGGTGGTTATTATTATTACTATTATTATTACAAGTTTATTGGCACGCGTAGCGCGCTGGAACTCGGCGAGGCTGTCTCCCCTAGCCTTTCAATCCCCTCCCTGCCCGGGGCGGACGAACAGGTTTGTATGAGGTGGACAGATGTCTTTTCTCCTACCATCCCGTTCCCCTACCTACCCCGCCCACTTTGAAGTGGGTGGGTGGTTGTGTCATGTGTCATGTCTCCCCTACTGTCACCCGGGGGAGGACAAACAAAATAGGAAAAACTCGGATATAATTATGATAATTATTATTATTATTATTATTATATTATTATTATTATTATTGTGAATGTTATTCAAAGAAAACTTATTATTATTATTGTTAATGTTATTCAAAGAAAAGCCATAATTACATGAGTCAATAAAATGGGAAAGTAAATCCACAGTAGTATGCCTGTTTGATTTCGTTATTTAAAATATATACAGCAGATTGACAAGGAGACCGTGAAGGTCCTGAAAGCTTTTTGTTGTATATATTTTAAAGAACAAAATCAAACAAGCAAACTACTGTGGATTTGCTTTCCCATTATTATTATTATTATTATTATTATTATTATTATTATTATTATTATTATTATATTACAGCAAATCCTCGGATCACTATGTCCAAGATACTTTCATCTGCGTTCATCCAGACAGGCACATTCCTGGTAGATACCCTACTAACACAAACATACACAAACACACACATACATACTCTTGTTAAAACCGAGCCGCGCGCCGCCTCCTCCACAGTCTGGTGGCTGAGGTAAAAAATTACGGAATGTGAGATAGACGATTCAAAAGGATGTTTATGAACTTCATTTCATATAACGGTACAATGCAAAAGAAAAAAAAAGTTGTTATCATTATGTTACAATGTAAATGTGCAAATATACTCGTAGTCGGAGTATCTCTTGATTCTAAGATTTTTTTCTTGTGAAAGAACAGCCTTGCATATATATATATATATATATATATATATATATATATATATATATATATATATATATATATGTATGTATGTATGTATATGTGTGTGCATATTTATATATATTCAAATACGTTGTGTAAAAGTGATTTCTAACAAAATAAAAATGCAGTAGGCTTCATAAGCACAGTGCATTATGAGGCCTACTGCTCAGCTGAACAAAACCAAGTGCATATTTATAAAAGATACCGAATAATAAACAATGGCGAACTTTCATCATAATGCCTCACACCAACATTCGCAGACCCAATAACAATTTGTCATCAAGCTCAGAATACCGCAGTCATGAGCACCCTCCCAAAACTACCGTCTAAATTTCAACCCTTTGTCGCCACTACAGTATTGCCAAAAGCCACTCCTTTCACCAACCTCCCACGCAGCTAACCTCCTGCATCGATGTTGCCAGATGAGGAAAGAGAATAAAAATCAGAGTTAGAGAGAGAGAGAGAGAGGAGGCTAAGCGGATCTGAGTTCATCGAGGCGCAAGAGTTTTTCTCGTAAGAGGCGCCATGAAAGGTTATTTCGGAATTCAAGAAGAGGTAAGATGGAGCACAACGTAAGTGATGTTAACGCGAATGTGGAGTGTTTCTTGTGGCGATGTTTATCTGAGCTATGAAGAATAACAAGAGACTGTCAATGACCACGATTCCCCAGTAAACGTGCAACAAAGGTTTTTTTGACTTTGTCTGACGAATTATAAAATCGTTTTTTTTAATTAATGGTCATGTCCATGAACATAAAAGAGAAAAGATAAACATATATCTTAATTAAACATTCCTTTAAAATAACATATACATGCACTATATATATATATATTTTATATATATATATATATATATATATATATATATATATATATATATATATACATATATATATATATACATATATATATATATATGTGTGTGGTGTGTGTGTGTACATGTATATATATATATATATATATATATATATATATATATATATATATATATATATATATATATATATATATACGCGCAAAAGAGAGATTTCGGAAATAGATTCAAATAAAACGAAGATATAAGAAATCTGAGACCAAACGACTGAAATGAAAGTAACCGATAAATATATATAAACAATTTCACACCCGAGGACACTGGAATGAGGCCAAAATAGCTGGCACTGCCGCGGTCTGGCTGGCACAATAAACTTTTGACTCCACACGCGCGCCCTCCTCCCTCCCTCCCTCACTCACTTACTAACACGCAGGAGGAGGGGGAGAAGAGGTGGGGAAGGGGAGAGGGAATCCTCTTCAAATATATCTGCTACAGTTTCCAAACCATAAAAGGAAGGAATCTGGATTTTCCTTCTGATGGAAAACGGGTTTTATTTCAAGAGATATATATCGGTTACACACGCCAAGGGATTAATAATATTTGATTTCAGGGAAACCAATGGTCCTATTTCCTTTATAAAGATAAGTATTATTCCATTAAGAAAGGAAATTCTTTATTTACCCTTTGAATAAATTGGTTCTATATCCAAAGATAAATAATTCTGTTTTATTTCATTAGAGTCTTTAAAGGATCAATAATTTTACCTTATTCTGTTGCTGCGTTTATTCTAAATCATTTAATTTTATTCTGGGAGATTAAATAAAATGACAATAATTTGGCGTTACGTTTAAGGGGCAAATGTCTTCGTTTAATTCTATTTTTTGATAAAATTGACTTCATTTTATCAAAGGGATTAATAAAATAAAAAGAAGACAAATAAGAAAGAAACTATGAGATGAGGCTCATGTCAGCCTCTTCAAAGAACATTTGCATCGAGAATGAACTTCTGAAGTTTTAGATATTGGTTACAGGAAACATAATTCTAGAAAGCAATGTGGTTTTCATCCTCTAAAAAGAGACGGCAAGACTGTTAGGATTAACCACAGACCTGATACTACTTCGTGGAATGGCATGGAATGTAACATGAAATTTAAGCCAAAGGCCAAGCGCTGAGACCTATGCGGTCATTCAGCGCTGAGTGAGAAATACAGAACAAATATTTTTTGAAGGTGGAATAGGAGGACAGCCTTACCACTGCGCTATGAAACAATTATTAGGCGCCAAATGGGCGGTGCAACGAACCTCAAGTATTGCCTACCGTACGCCACATGAGGTGCACTGAGGGCACAACCCTATACGGGGCATAACAGGTAGAAAGATAGACAGACCAAAACCATGCTCGCCCTTATCGGCGCAAGCACTAAAGTACTTTTGAAAATCTCATTATTTTACTGATGACCAGAAGACATCAATCGGTGTAGCTCACCACAAGGAGCTCAGTCGTTACCAGAAAATACTTGAATATTTTCCTTTTAAAAAGTTGAGGAATGACTAAGAACATAAAATAGGCATTATATGATTCCCCGGTCCCGGAGGTAAACGGTAAGCACAATACATCAAAGAAGTTGACTCTAGAGTTTGCAACGTCCATGCACTGCCAAGATGATCTTTGCATGAAGACCCGAAACGATATTCTGAGGACTGCCCATTTCTTGTCAATAACTCAATACGGATATAGAAACATGAAAAATGAATAAAAAACGTATCTTTTTCTCGTTTCTATTCCCTATTTTGCTAAAAGTGAGGTAGACGTGAATGCAAACACGCCAACACTAATCTACGAGTAATAAACATACACGTTCAAATACTTAGTAAGTTATTTACATAAACATATTAAACCAAATAATGAATTTGAGGGATAGGTCGAATGACGAGGCACAATTAATTTACATGAGAAGAACAAAATTAATTCCACAACTGAATAAGAAGCAATTGGTTATCATTAGTAATATACTTTCAATTCTGATCTATCTTTCCCATGAAAATGCTATTAAAATATCGCCCTACTAAGGGATTCAGAGCTGATAAAACACTGTTTTTTCGGCAATAACTTGTTATCAAAGAATCTGATGAAGCTGAATGTTGGCAAGTGTCTATTTTATAACCCTACCTAAATTTTTCAATTATTGTTTTGTACAAAAGTTCAATAGTTCTGGTGCTTATCAGAGCAAACGCGAGTTTCCTATGCCATAGCCATTAAAATAGCAGGGAAGAATTTTGAACACAACAGTGACGATAGCCTATGACGCCATAAGTCTCCACTCACAGTGATGAGAAGTTTACGTTTGGGGAAAACGGCTCTTCGTTATGGCCCTGCCAACTTGCCGAGGGCATATTCACCCATCCTAGGCTTCAACGATATTAATGGTGGCGAGCAGGATTAATCATCGTCCCTTTGATTGCATTATCATTCTAAATGTTTTTTTTCACAATCATCCTATTCGACCGAGTGTTTTTTATAGGGTGGGGTTCCGGGTTGCATCCTGCCTCCTTAGGACCCCATCACTTGTCTTACTATGTACGCTGTTTCTAGGAGTACACTCTTCTCCATGAGTCCTGGAGCTACTTCGGCATCTAATTTTTCTAGGTTCCTTTTCAGCGATCTTGGGATTATGGGTACATTTTCCACTGACATACCCCATATCCTTCTTATTTCCATTTTCAGGTCTTGATATGTATCAATTTCTTCTCTTTCTTTCTCATCTACTCTGGTGTCCCATGGTATTGCGACATCAATGAGTGATACATTCTTCTTGATTTCGTCAATCAACGCCACATCTGGTCTATTTGCACGTATCACCTTATCTGTTTTGATACCAAAGTCCCAGAGGATCTTTGCTTGATCATTTTCTATCACTCCCTCAGGATGGTGCTTATACCACTTATTACCGCAAGGTGGTTGATGTTTCTTGCACAGGCTCCAGCGGAGGGCTTTTGCTACTGAATCATGCCTCTTTTTGTACTGTTCTGTGCAAGTGCCGGACATTCGCTTGCTATGTGGTTTATGGTCTTGTTTTTCATATTGCACTTCTTGCATATGGGTGAGATGTTATTTTCACCTACCGTTCTTTGAATATATCTGGTTCTTAAGGCCTGATCTTGTCCCGCTGTTAGCATTCCTTCTATTTCCATTACCATGTTCCATCGTTGGTCAGTTCTTTAGTCCGTCTCATGTACTGTCCGTGCATTGGTTTGTTGTGCCCTTCTTCCATTCTGTTTGTTATTCTCCTGTCTCTGTATATTTAGATATTGCCCCAGTGCTCTGCTCTCCATGTTGATGCAGTCCTCTATGCTTAGTAATCCTCTCCATCCTTCCTTTCGAGTTATGTATAGTCTGTCTGTAGTGCTTTGTGTATAGTCATGTGTTTCCTAGTTTTCTGTTCTATGTTGCAAAGTTCAGCCTTCGTCCACTCCTGCTCCTGCGTTGTGTCTGATAACTGGTACTGCCCATTTGTTTATGGCTTTCATCATATTTCCGGCGTTGAATTTTGACTTGAGTATCGCCTTGGGTATCTTCATATCTTCTTTCCTGGTCGTGTCCTTCATCTCTTGGTGTTTTATATCCCCTCCTTCCATTATTTCCAGGTATTTGTATCCTGTCTCATCTATGTGTTTGATGTTGCTCCCATCTGGTAGCTTTATCCCTTCAGTCCTTGTTACTTTGCCCTTTTGTATGTTGACCAGGGCACATTTCTCTATCCCAAACTCCATCCTGATGTCCCCAGACTGAATCCTTACAGTCTGGTTAGGGTATATATTTCCTTGATGCTCTTACCATACAGCATGATGTCGTCCATGAACATCAGATGGTTAATTCTGTCGCCTCCTTTCTTCTGCAATACTTTTGTCATGAGAATCATGGCTACAACCATGAGTAGTGGGGACAGTGAGTCCCCCTGGAAGATCCCTCTCCTGATTTTATTATTATTATTATTATTATTATTATTGCTGTTGTTGTTGTTGTTGTTGTTGTTGTTGTTGTTGTGGAGGTTTCATCGCAACTTCCACAGCAGTTGTTGGGACCAAGGCCAAGAGAGACCAAGAGAGACAAGGTCAACCCAATTAGGCACATGCCACCTGAGGTAACTATGTACGCGATGATGTATCTTAGAGGTACCTGTTTATCATTGCAATTCTCCTGCTGATGCAATAAGGAGGTAGACAAAGCTCCGCCTACATGGTGTATTTGGGGTGTTAGTGAGCAGAACTTCTCTTTCTCTTAGCCTTGGTTGGGACGAAGTTTTTAGCTTGGAATTCTTCCATTTTCTTGATATTCGTATTGTTTCTACTTTACACATAATTCAATGTATATAATTCATCCGCATAATGAACCATTATACAGCTCATTTATTTGATTTAAATATATCCAGGTAGGGTATACAAAACGACAGTCCGTTTTGTTTTTACCTCAGGTTTCGACACTATAACCTTGTATTTGCTCCAGCTAGAGATAAGTATAGAAATAATTACCTATTCACGCTGCATATTAAATTTTGCCATGGGTCTTCTTGCTTGTGTGCAAAGTGGCAAGCTGTAGCACAAATGCTGTCTTGCAACCAGGGGGGACAATTCCATATTCAGGTAGCCCCTGCCGAATTTGTTGAAGCCTACGCTGAGTCAGTGACTTAATGCCTGTCTGGTGGAAGGGCGGAGCCTCATGACGTCAAATTATGTTTGCGTCACGAATTGTTTTAGGATCCTTGTCAGTGAAATCATGATTTCTCTGTTCTGGCATCGGCGGCTTCATTTTACTCTATAAATATCAAAACTATCGAACTTAGGCACTAACTAGTACTTGCAAAAGTCAGGTAGGGTTATAACTGTACACTTACCAACTTTCAGCTTTATCCTATGTTTTGATAAATGCTATTGCCGAAAAATAGTGTTTCGTCGGCTCTTAATTCCCTTAGTTACAGTTTGATCTTGAGCAAGTCAAATGACTAACGAGGACTATCGCAATAAATATACACAAAATATGGGCAATCGTAAAATCATAAAAAAACAGTGTAACTTATAGAGGACCACCTCCGCGCAAGGCAAGCAAGAGTAAACCACACGGGCAATGGGAATTAAAACCATTAATCCTCAGCTGAAAAAAGGGGGGGGGAGAGGAAGAGGTTTATAACCAAGTTCCCACTTCCATAACAGATTTGTTCGAAAGGGGAAGTTTCCGAGTTCAGGAACTCGTAAATTATAACTTGACCCATGAACAAGCTGGCTTTGGGGATCTATATAGCAGGTGATTCCCCTCCTTGTGAGCAATCACCCCAAAGCTTAAAACACCTCGGGAATAAAATTCGCCCACACACACACACACACACACACACACACACACACACACATATGCAGCCTCTGGCTTTCGATCCTTCGTATAATATGTGAAGAGATAAATTCGCCCTCGGCATAAGATACCTGAAACTTCGCGATCAAAGTTGCTTAATAACGTTCTTATCAGCATCTTTTGAGAGACTTTAATCCCCGGGAACTAATATGGAAAGAGGAGCCAGTTTATGATAATAAGATGATACCGGCGTTGTTTATGAATGTGGAATCCTGAACAGCCTTTCAACGAACACACATATGCTACACGCAAACACACACACACAAACACATATATATAACCACACAAAGTATATATGTACAAATGTATGGCATACATACTTACACACACACACACACACACACACACACACACACACACACACACACACATATATATATATATATATATATATATATATATATATATATATATATATATATATATATATATATATGTATGTCTAAGTCTTATCGCTTGGCGATAGACTTTTTGTGTTCTCCTTACGACTGTCATTCGTAAGTATTTTTGGTTCCTCTCATCTTCCCTTGGATATCTTAGTAGAGTGGTTCTTTCTTGACTAAAGGAGATGATTCAAACAGGCAAGTTGAACAAAGATAACAACTTTATTCTGTAACTCCATACTAGGAGATGCAGCTCGGTCGGAAGACCGATATGTTTGATCGTTGGCGTGGAACTGCCATTCTAAAGCATCGCGTCGATAGCGGAACATTAGCTATCTCAGCAATTCATATAAAAAAACATACGTAGTCCGCCGCTCGGAAGTTACAAGTTTCCGGCGTAGGTTAACAGGTCAACCGCTTCCCATGGAAGTTGTTGTGCAAAGTTATCATAAACATAAAATGTTGACAAAGCTTTTGAGCTAGATCAGGCTACTGCAGACAGCGCATAGCGTAATCTAGGTCTGCTTTTGGCTCACGTAGACCCTCCTAATGCCATGACCTCAGTCATGGATTTATATTTACAGATCTTGTAAATCTACTATAATGTAATTATTACATTAGGCTCGACTGCTACCTATTCAAGCCTTGAATAAAAAAAAAAAAATTACTTTAAACATTGTTCTAGGAGCGTGCTCGTAACATACTCTAGGTATAACATAATAAGTGATTAAATGCAGAAAAGGTTCTGTTACATATCCTTGTTGACATATTTATAAACAAAGATAAATGCATGGAAAATATAGATCCATGTTTGGTAATAATAAGATTAGGTACCCAAAACAATAAAAAGGTAAAAAATCAAAAGATTAACATGTACATGATTAATATGAAATAACAGGTAACCTGATTAAGAATAATGGTTACTAAAATAATGATTATAGCATGATTCATGGATAATTGTTAAAGAGGTACTTGACACTCTTTTGTGACAGATAAATATAATTGTACAATGGTATAATAGTATAACTATGGAAATCTGCAGAAAAGCAATAAATAGGGCTGATATATTTTATTAGATGCCCGAAAAATACCTTTAGGAATATATTAATGTATAATATTGGGCTATAATGCTTTATTAGGCGCCCCTGGAGATACTTTAACTGTTCAAATACAAAGGCCCGTGAGTCTTTCTTGTCCTACATTTTTGCCAGCATACGGACCGCTTTTCACACACAACACAATTCCAGACAGTTCCCTAGGCACGAACTGAAGTGGCCAGGTTCAGGCGGCCCCTAAACTCAAACGACTTGAGTTTAACGGGTACGTCATCTAGACGGGCCAATACGTTCCCTTGGAGATCCTTCTGTTTACGCCTCAGCCTACGCCAAGCAAAGAGTTGACGGCGATAACCAATATGGCCGTCACGCTGAACACGGCTAGCAGAATGTAGTAGCGAAGATTTTCTCCACCTGCCATAAGTCGGTGTGACGCCGTGGGTCATCTCAGCCAGTTTGCGTCAAACGATGAGCTACTCGGCGCGTTGTATGGGAGAGGTAGTGACGGGATGATTGTGGAAGCCCACGAATAGTTCGCGAAATACTTTCCTTCTCACGTATTATCGTGTTGACCCCTCTGACGGTGTAGTTTGTAGATGTCCCCGTACAACCATCGGCTGCTACGAAGATAGGGGCATGGGCGGTGGTACTGTCCGGACACACGACGTCGAATCCGGCCTTATCATAACGGATCCAGGAACCATTATTCATCCTGTAATTGAATTTATTACCGTAAAAGGGATAAAAGTTTCCCCAGACAACTTTCGCTTGTATGAGAGAGAGAGCCGTTTAGCACTATGTCTAACTCACATGAATCGTTGATATAGGATAGAATTCAAAAGAGTCGCTGTACCAAATTTTTGGTTATTCATGGCTTCTGAACAGTGAGTGAGTTTATCTAAGTCTTTAATGACTGTAAATTGATTTCCTTATCAGAAGAAATCAGTACATGCCCCGTTAAATGGATATTACCTGGATTTGAGTTTTATTCGTCATGAAAGTAGGAAACGGGTGCTATTTTGTATGATTGCCAAGCATCGGAAGAATCAAAAGGAATTGTGATCATAATCCTATAATTTTCAACGCTGACTGATATTAGGCTATAATAGAATTCTACTTTATGGGCGTCTAATAAAGGAATATAACCTAGCTTCTCCCGTCCGTTTTCCAAAGTTAACGCAGATCTTTAATAGGCATGAGGTGAGGAGATAACACACCCTTTGTTGCTAACGTAATTGCTTCTACGTAATCTTTTGACTATCAATAAAATGTATATTTCACACGGATATGATCTATTTCGAACTATAGTAAGCTAACGTAGCCAGCAAATGTTGAACTTCCATGACCTGATCGATATTATTGAATGTTCATTAACGATACTCATATTTGATTGATCGAAGATAACTGGCTGCGAAGTTCAGATAAAGCCAATTCTGTTTTGTGTTGCAAAAACTCAATTCTTTTGTTTTGATTATTTATCTTAAGGCGATTTGAGATTCCTAAGCCTAGATTCGCAACTGATCCTAAGATGTTTAGTCCAGCCAGAATAAGCGGGTTGCGCGTTCAAGAGTATTGTGCCGCACAGACCACATCAGCAGGTCACGAGCGAGTTCTTCTGCCTCGGCGGTTTATTTTGTATGTCATAAGACAACATTTCCGCGACGCTTAGTGTTTGAGCTAGCGAAATCTCTGAGTTAGCATGAAAATTACGTTCGGTGCATTTCTTAAGGGGAAATACCAAACCTCATCAGGTCATTCTTTAAGTTAAGGACGTCATCTTCAGGAACAAGAAAATAGCATGCATATCTACTTCTATAACAATATTACTTGACACGATGAATATATCATCTATTCTCTCGATAATCGAGCCATGATTAAATTCTATTTCTTTCGTCCTAGCGCTCTTTCCATACAACAAAGATGTCTGAAATACACAATATCACTCCTAACAATAACAGATTCATTTTTGAAAACCTGCAATGAGTAAAACATATGTAATAATTCGCGTTAAAAGAATAGGTTTACATACAATATGATTAATAGATATATATATAAATTATTATACAAGTTTCATAAATACAACCTTTTTTTCCCTCACTCCATCTACCTTTCTTTAGATTCTGATATGTGCCAATGGGACTATTCTCACATCAGTGGGTTTGGATACATTTTGAACCCTAACTCTATGGCCGTTAAATTTTCTAAAATGTTAAACGGGCCTTCAAACTTAGGTGTCAGTTTATAATTTAAACCTTTACGTACGTATACTTGTAGGTATACCTGATCGCCCACGGCATATGTTCTAGTTGGCTTAGCTATTTTA
>NC_087220.1:40503657-40517148 GCF_015104395.2 Macrobrachium nipponense | reverse complement strand
AGCATTGGTGGCTCCCACTCAGCCTTCGAGGCGAGGCCATGATAGCGGCGGAGCCTCTATGCAGATCCGTACGGCAGTAGATTGTCCTGCCCAATTCATTTGCATAAAGCCAGGTCCCTGGCCAAATAAACCCGCTCTCTCTCATATTCTGCACGGTGCCATAATCTCTGCGCGATTGTCTTCCGCGCTGTTAAGTCCGAATTTCCCCTCCCCCTTTGCTTGAAGGCTCTTCTCCGAATGCATTATTATACTGTCTTATTTCCTTCCTTTTGTTTTATTTCATACAGTGTTCCCTGACTGGATTAGCAAGAAAGAAGGGTTGGGAAGCCTTCCCCCTTTCTACTTCCACAGAATCTTAAATATTTTCATAATTTATTATTCAGCTGTTCTGAACCTACCTTCGGTGATTCTATTTAAGCAGTGATTCTAGACGGATACAATTATACCTCTCGGTATGTTTCGGCAATTATTTGTCATTCATTAGCTTTCATTTTCCATTATTCATTGCATAATTCCACTGTATTTCATTTTCCTTTTTATAAACTCTCCCTCTGCCTCACCTTGCGTTGAGGTCATCACTCTTGCAGGCTCTGATGTATTATGAAGTTGATTCCGGCACTGGCGACCTATTTTCATCGGATTTTCTATTTTAATACTAACGCACATTCCGGTCTCGTTACAAGGAGCTAGACTTTTGGCCTGAATAACGTAAAAACTAATACCTGTATACAAAGTTTTTCCATCTAGTTTCAGTTTTTTCTTCTAATATTTAAGTTTACCTTTTAATATTTAGAGAAACTGTTAAGAACTAGATTTACTACTTAATGGTTACGTTTCAGTTTAAACACTAAGTTCATTCGTAATATTCACACTCACACACACACACGCATATCTAAAGTGTGTGTGTGTGTGTGTGTGTATGTGTGAGATGCTATACCTGACAATTAAATGAGACTGAACTTCACCTCTCAAGTAGTAAAAGAACTCGAATCCTAGGAGCTGAACGTACCCAGCATTATCGAACTTAATAAAATTCTCTCTTAAGTGTCCACTACATTTATATGTAGATAAATACGATGTGTATATATAATATATATATATATATATATATATATGTTATGATATATATATTATATATGTATATATAGTCTCGTTTGTATACATATATAAAATCTAGTAGTAGTAATATTTTTCTCACTAGCTAGACAAAACTGGGTGCGAATCCCAGCCGAAGTAAGGCAATTTGGGGCACAGGCCGCCAGAACCAATGTGTCTCACACACACACACACACACACACATATATATACATATATATATCTATATATATATATATATATATATATAATTTCCGAAGGTTATCAAATAAAATCACAGTTTTATTTAAAACATGAAGTATTACGATCATTACGACATTCATATACACTTCCAATACTTGATGATGGATATACAAACTATATGTATATATATATATATATAGTATATATATATATATATATATATATACATATATAATATATATATATATATACATAGATACATACATAATCACAATTATTTTGACCAAATTCTTCTGATTTCCATTCCTACAGAATAAAACCGTAGATCTCTCTCTCTCTCTCTCTCTCTCTCTCTCTCTCTCTCTCTGTCTCTCTCTCCTTTCCATCCTGCGGTAACGTCTAAAAAGAACTATAAGTCTCGATAGGGCTTTAACATCTCTTCCTGCAGACTCCACACCATTAGAGGCAAGGACGCCTTAACTGAAAGAGGAGGAGGAGGAGGAGGAGGAGGAGGAGGAGGAGGAGGAGGAGGAGGGAGGAGAGGGTGGAGGGAGGAGGGCACCGATGGCCTCTCCTCCTCTTTCTTTTATCTTCTTTATTTCCTCCTTATCAGAGATTCCATCTTCCCTCGCTTTCTTTCCTTCCCTTTCTTCCCCATTGCGCCTTGCTAAGCCTTGGATACCTTCCAGATAGAACAAAGGTGCGCCGAGCAAGTGTATTCCGAGACTATGGTCCTTATCAGCGCAAGATCTAATTTATGGTCTTTTCCTCTCCTCCTACGGCGAAAGCAGCGCAAGCAGTCAGCAGCAACGCCAGCCTCCTCCTTCGATTCTTCTTCCCGCGCAAGCAACGTTTCCAAGGACCGAACGTTTGTCAGTGCCTTCGATGCGCTTTCAGGATGCACGTCAAGATAGCGTTTCCCAGTGAGGATTATAAATATACTCGAATAATATGCACACACAGACAGAGAGAGAGAGAGAGAGAGAGAGAGAGAGAGAGAGAGAGAGAGAGGCATGAACCAGTCGTAATGAAATGATGTCGAATTCGAGTCCGCATTACACAATCAGGTCCGCAATCTTGCGTGAAATTTTAAACAGCAGCGACATCACTTAATGTAGCAGAGGGGGTGGGGGGGGGGGGGGGGGGGGGGGGAGGCCGCCGAGGCGTCTACTCTCACCCATGAAAAGAAGTACTGGATAAATAAAGGCGGGAAAAGCAAGAAAATCCAAGATATTTGTGAATAAATGCATGAAGACGCTCACCCGATTTCTGTTTTTACTATCTGAACTCTACGTCAAAATTAATTATAATATAAAGGATGGTCGAGGCGGAAAGTCTCGACTCTCGTAGTTTTACGTACCGACCCGAACTACGGACTAAGGTACCATAATTCTACTTATTTACACAAGTCAACTAAAGACAGAAACTTGTCCCGGACTAAACGATGACAATCTAATCGAGGAGTTTATTATCCGTAGACTATCGGCGTAGCTAACAAAAATATACTAATACATTATTATTAGTAGTAGTAGCAGTAGTAGTAAAATATTTGCTTGTTCAATACTGTATAAACTGATGTATATAATTTTTCTGTACTAATAATATTATTCTTATCAATGTCTTCACATTCTTATGGAACAATACCCCAATGCTAATGTTTTGTTAAGCAAGCTTGTAAACCGGCCCATTTACTAAGAACCTTTCCACAGAACATTCTTACAAACCTAAACCAAGTCTGCAGTGTCAAGTCAAATTGTTGAAACAGAGTTTCTCCTTCATCAGAACCCAAGGATCTTCCTACTTTTGGGTGTCAAGCAAGTTACTCTTCATAACTTCTTTTTTTTCATGCTCTTGTGTACTACTATGAGATTCAGGGCCTCTGTAACACGGTTTTTTGGACTTTGCTCCTTATCAAAGCATCGGATGTAGCTGAAAGTTGACATATGTATAATTTACAACCACACACAAATTTTGGCAGCATTATCAATGACCTAAACCTGATAGTTTTAATTTTTATAGAATAAAAATTATCCAGCCGATGCCATGGCCAATCATTACGAGCCAAGAGTCGAAAAACATTCATTACGTAAGCAAGGTAAACAACATTTGACGAAATGTTGCCCCGCCCATCCACTAGACAGAAACTCATTCACCTTATTCCATCGGCTCTGATACCCATAGCAGTCAATAATGGCTAACAGGATTTGGAATTTACCCCGTGGTTGCAAAACTGCATTTGTCCTACGACTTGCTACTTTTTACAGTCAAGAGAAAAGCCGTGGCCATGACAAAGACTTTATGAATGGCGGAACGATACATAGATGTGGGTGGGGTATCTGTGCTAGTGTAGTAATACTGCTGTAGTAATAGCAGTAATATACATGAATTAAACGTTTAGGCCAACTGCTGAGATCCTTGAGGATCATTTAGCACTTCTTGCAACTACTCGAGAAATGAGTTTTTATAACCAGAAGTTAAATTTTCTAATCCAACAATGCCCATGATAGCCTTCAGTGTTATCCTGAATTATAACGAGGCCAAAGTGGGTGGAGCCTCATGAAGTCATCATTCTGACGATAATTATTGGTGAAAGTTCAAAGCCAAAATGCGGTAACGGCTATTTTTTTTTTTTTTTTAGTAAATGGGTAGGTTGCCAATAAATAAAAATTGCTTGACATTGGAATATAGCAAGTTATTCAAATCAAAGCCCTTGTTCTAGCTTATGTTTTTTAAAATAACCAACTGTTCCCTCCATCTTGTCAATCTGATTGTGACCTATTGAGTAGACTGTAATTTCTTAGGAAACTTATTTTGGAGTTAGACTAATAATCGAAGTGTTTTTGTATTTATTAACATATTTTGTTGGTTTGTCCATTATGACAATTATCAGTGGTGAGGTTTCAGAGTTCATAAAGGTGTACTGCTTTGCTTGTATTTACATTTTTATGTCATTGTTGCCAGAGGTCTAGCCTTCGTTACGCATAGCCAATCATCCATCGAGAAAGAGGGAAGAAATGCTGTCATAAGTTACGTAACGAGTGCGTTCGAAACCTTTTCTCTGAGTAAGTTGGCCCGTCTTAAAAAAAAAAAGTCACTTTTACATTATAAGTACCAAATTTATTCAACCTACGTAATGCAGAATACAGTCAAAATTTATGTGTAGATATAATGTATATTCTGAATAAGCGTTATATTTATGAAATGCGTAGATAAAAGTTATTGCCAAAAAACCGTGTTACAGAGGCCCTGAATCTCATAGTAGATAGCACCATTACTTGTCTGTTTAGGGTCATTTGCACTTCCTTCACTGGTATACTGTTCTCCGGTGTGAATGTCTGCTTCTGCCAGAGATTAATCTCTTTTAGATAGAGTGGTTTGTGGTGGTAGGTATTCTGTTTCCTGGAAATAGCAGTTATAACTTGGGCCATTGACGGATGCTCTCTTGTTTGTCGCTTTTTTCACGAGTTGTATTTCAACAAAGATCTTTCACATTCACAATTGATCCCTGATTTGCCTCATCTGCCCAGAGCAACCTGATTCGCTAAACAGCAGCACCAATATGCAGTAAATGTGCCTCGCTGTCGAACTTCTCAGTTCCAGAGGTCCGTTATTCCATTTACTGTTGGACTGTGGAACAACTTTCCAGAGGATGTGGTGCAGTTGGAAGTTCAGAAGGTCAAGCGAAAATGCAATGCATTACTGCCCTAATACTATTCTTGCAATTTAATTCATGCTTATCTGTTTACCTATTTATTATTTTTTTTCTTCATTATAAGTGGGATCACTTCTTCCTGTATGTCCATTTACTTCCTCTTACTTCTTCCTAGTGAACAACATCATTCTTTGAAAGCTTGAATTCCTGTGGGCCTGTTCAATATGAATAGGTTTCATCTACTGAATAATAATAATAATAATAATAATAATAATAATAATAATAATAATAATAATAATAATAATAATAATAATAATAATAATAATAATAATCAACCAAACAAAAACTTCTTTCAGTTTTCTTCTGAAGGTTGAAAAAGAAACCCACAAAATCACTTTGTAACATATTTACTTCTAAGTATTTACAAACTAAATGTAAATACTTTGGAGTAAACAAGTTACAAAGTGATTTTGTGGGTTTCTTTTTCAATAATAATAATAATAATAATAATAATAATAATAATAATATAATAACAGGAAATAATTACAAGCGTACATTTTCCATAAAATGCAACGCAATATAAAGTGCGTGTCCATACTAGGGGCTGAGAGGAATTATGGCCTCTCCTATGAATCATATTTTCTCCCGACAGGTTATTAAAAGATTCCCGAGGCGATATAATTAAGAAACTCCAAGTACCTCGCCCCAGCCACCTGCCACTTCCCACAACCTAATCCAGAGATAAAAAGATTTTTAAAAACGTTAAAAATATATTAGTAGTAATACTTATGTGTCGCGCAACTTCTTGAGAGAGAGAGAGAGAGAGAGAGAGAGAGAGAGAGATACGTACTTGATATTCTTTTCATTAGCAACCCATTTTTCTCAAGCATATATATATATAATATATATGAATAATTATCACATCACCGTGATTCATATAAATTATTCGAGCTACAAATATCGTTTAATATCTAATTCGCTCTACCTCGCAATTAATATATTTTCATATATGTAAACCGAAGGTGAATTTTTTTTGTTAATAATAATTTCGTCATCTCGTGGGTTCGAACCACCGCCCAGCGGACAGAGAAGAAATCAGGACTTTAGTGAAGTTATCGATAACGTCACTGAAGTCCTGATTTCTCCTCAGTCCGCTGGGCGGTGGTTCGAACCCACTAGAGGACGAAATTATTATCAACCTAAAAATTCCCCTTCGGTTTACATATATGAAAATATATTAATTCCGAGGTAAAGTGAATTAGATATTAAAGGACATTTGTAGCTCGAATACATATACATATATATATATATATATATATATATATATATATATATATATATATATATATATATAAATATATATGTATATACATAATACTTAATATATATATATATATATATATATATTATTATATATGTATGTATATATATATATTACGAAGGGATGGCACACAAAACGACAGAATAACGTGTCTACCCTTTTAACTATACGACTGCAAAGGTCACATCAAGCTTTCGCTGTCTTTGTACAAAATGTGAAATCTGAAACACAAGTAGTTCTCAGATTACTCTTTAGTCTCTGTGAATCCCGTTTCTTGTGGCTCTTTCTTTCTCCAGTTTCAGGGCGATAGATGCATCTTTAATGGAGGAAGAAGTTATGAATACTTCATTTTGAGAGTAAGCTGCCGTCTGGGATTTGCTCATTTGTGCCACTTAAGTGAAAAATGAAAGACTGTAACACCGAAATGCTGAATGGTCGCTTCTTCCCCCTGAAAGTGGCTCCAAGCTGCTTCTCCTGCTCCTATTTTCCCCACTACTACCACAATAACCCCTTGAAATCGGTGTGTCCGCAGCTCCCTCGTGAGAATAGGGCATTAAATTGCCCATAACGCTGTCTCAAACACTAATCAAAACAAAACAAAAAATCCAAAGACAATCGCATGACGTAGAACTGAACAGAATATAGAACTCAAGCCAAAGGCCAAGCGCTGTGACCTATGGGGTCATTCAGCGCTGAATGGGAAACTGACATTAAAAAGGTTTTCAAGAAGTAACAGGAGGAAAATCTCGCAAGAAAGAGAATATGAACGAAGATACAGTGAAAGGAACGAAAGTTCCTTTTTTTCTAGGGGTCGAAGGGACGCTGCAAAGAACCTGAAGTAATGTCTACACACTGACGACGCTATCGCCAACCAACCCCTCCCCCCAGCCCCCCACCCCCAACCGAGAACGCATGACGTCGAGTATATTTCGATTCACGTTACGTAACGAGCGTCCTCCACCATGAACCGCAGCAAAGGTTTCCCATACTAGTTTCCAGGCCGTACTTCCTAATGAGCTTAATTACGCGAAGTTGGGGAAGGAAAGTCGGCTGACAAGTATGCTTAACCTGCTACTTAGATCTAAGCAGCCCCCACCCCCGGGGGGAGGGGGGGGCCATCTGGTTACTGCAACTTATTAAATTAGCATTCTTCCTAATACTCATTTTCTTTCGATTTTACATTTTTAGCTTTCTGTAAGAAAGAACTACTGAGATGGCTATTTATCTGTCCGTCCGCCCTCAGATCTTAAAAACTACAGAGGTTAGAGGGCTGCAAATTGGTACGTTGATCATCCACCCTCCAATCACCAAACATACCAAATTGCAGCCCTCTAGCCTCAGTGGTTCTTATTTTATTTAAGGTTACATTTAAGTTCCTCGTTGGACGTGTGGTGTTCGCACTCTGCTACCAATCAGGTGGTCCGAAGTTCGATTCTCGGTTCGGCCAACGCGGAATCAGAGGAATTTATTTCTGGTGATAGAAATTCATTTCTCGATATAATGTGGTTCGGATCCCACAATAAACTGTAGGTCCGGTTGCTAGGTGACCAATTGGTTCCTAGCCAAATCAAAATATCTAATCCTTCGGACCAGCCCTAGGAGGGATGGTCATCAGGTCAGTGGTCTGGTAAAACTAAGATTTACTTACTTAAGGTTAAATTTAACAGTGATCGTGCGCCCAGCACCGGGCCGTGGCTGAATGTTTCATGGGCCGCGGCTGAGAGTTTTATGCAGTATTATACGCTGTACATAAAACTTCAGCCCATTTTTTGCTAGTTTTTCGTTGAATTTCTTTTCTTTCAATTCCTTGTAAGGCTGTGAATATAATAACTCAGCTAGATAAACTGCAGATTCTTCGATAATTTTTCGTTTTTTACTCTTGGTCTAGCCAAAGTTTGTTTGATGTTACATATGGTAGATTTTATATTACACATATACTTAATCACATACACATATATGTGTGCGTGTGTGTTTGAGTGAGATCTCATTTAGCAAAAAAGGAAAGGCTATGAAATGACACACGCGCACGTATCGTAAACTCATACGAAAATGAAGACGTAAGGAACAAGTAAACGGTTTGCACATTCTCTGCTTTGAAAGCGCATAAAAATAAAAGTGGTCCCCCTTAATATGTAAGTTAAATTGATCAGTTCAAAATCTATAATTACCGACAGAAAATCGAAAATATGGTAGAATCTTTACATAAACAAATAAATAATTAACGATACTAGAATTAACTACAACAAATGAACAATTACATTTCAAATCGGATTGGATATATATCACAAACATCACACATACACACAAACAAATATAGGTAAACTGGCACACATGCACAGACTTACAAACGCGAGTGACCTTAATGACATGTACTAAAATCGAAATGAGGGTCATTTCATTTAATATAATACAGCAACATCCTTTGGGGATATAACATAAAAGGATGAAATAACTTACACTGTCATAGGTCGGTACGAAATATGTTAACGTCATCCAAATAACGGTGAAGAGGCTTTTATGGAAAAGCAGAAAAGGTTGTAAAGCTGCACTGTCACACACGATAATATATAATATGAAATATAAAGCCTGATTCGATATTATGTTAAAACATCCTTTTATATAGGCACATGAAAGGTGACAATAATAATATCATCTAACAAGGTGTGTACACATATACACACGTTATCATATATATTATATATAAATATATATATATATATATAATAATATATAATATATATTATAATATATTATAAGAATATATATATTATTATATATATATATATATATTATATATATATATTATATATATATTATATATATATATATATATATTATATATATATAATATATATATATATTGATATATATAATATATATATATATACTCCCCGGTTTTCATAAATAAGTAAGACCAATTACGGCAATAATTGCGTTCAGTCATACAGGACACTACTGCATCACGAAATAAATACACTTCCTTTAAAACAAACGAGCAATGGAAAATTAAGGAGTAAATAAACGGACGCGATGGGTAACTTGGGCATGCAGCACTGTACAGGTTAACTCAATACCATATATATATGATATATATATATATATATGTTATAATATATATATATCATATATATGATATATATATATATATATATATATATATATAGTATATAACATATATATATATATATATAATATAAAGTAGATGAAACCTATTCATATGGAACAAGCCCATAAAGGCCATTGAAATTCAAGCTTCCAAAGGATATGGTGTTTATTAGATAGAAGTAAGAGGAAGTCAAGGGAAATACAGAAAGAAGAGATCTCACTTTAGAAAAAAAAAAACTAATAGTATTAGGGGGAATAATATTAAGGTAGTAATGCATTGCATCTTTGCTTGAACTTCTGAACTTTTAAACAATACTAAAAAAAATCGTATACGACGTAAACTACAGGATTTGTTCCTTTGCGCTTTCTTGAAGGATGATGGTACTCGAAAGGATAAATCCATCGACTAAAAAACCTGAAGGATGAAAAATCTTCTGCAATTCTGCAATCAGAGAAATTCTGTCAAATGCAAACGCTGAATATGCGAAATATTCGTTGCATTTGGAGCCTCTCGTAATTCAATAAACCAAAGAGATGCCCAAGAAATATCGAATTAATTTAAATTTTACAAGATTATGATGTAAAAAGATGAATATAACACTAACGGAGAAAAGTTCTTATCGCAACAATATACAAGTTTATGAAAAGATTTGTGATCTATCTCATTAAATTTGCACAGTTACATAACAGATAATCTTGTTTATCATAATACAGTTGAACAGTTACACATAGCCAATCTTTTTATCACATTGAACTTGAACGGTTACACAAAAGATAATCTTTTATCACAATAAACTTGAACAGCTACACAAAAGATAATCTTTTCATCGTGATACAATTGAACACTTGTATAAAAGATCATTTTTCTATCTCAGTAAACTTGAACAGTTACATAAAAGATAATCTTTTTATTATAATACACTTGAACACACACAAAAGATCATCTTATCCCAACCTTGCAGAGTTACACAAAATGCAATCTTTTAAACGTAAAATATAATCTTTTCTACTATAAATTTGAACAGTTACACAAAATATAATGTTTTTATCACAAACTTGAACAGTTACCCAAAAGGTAATGTTTTCTTATAACAAAATTGAAAGTTACACAAAAAGTAATTTTTTTTATCACAACCTTGAACAGTTACACAAAAAGTAATTTTTTTATCACAACCCTGAACAGTTACACAAGACGTAATCGCTTTTATCAAAACCTTGAACAGTTACACAAAAAGTAATCTGTTTTTATCACATACTTGAACAGTTACTCAAAAAGTAATTTTTTTTATCACAAACTTGAACAGCTACACAGAAGTTAATTTTTTATCGCCAACTTCAACAGTTACACAAAAAGTAATTTTTTTGTTACAAACTGGAACAGTTACAAAAAACATAATCTTTTTCATCACTATGCACTTGAACAGTTAGACACAAGATAGTGATTTTAAGATTGAAAATAAATGTTCAGTGAATAAAAAAAAATCAAATGAACATTTAATTGACAGAATAACATTTTTAATACTTACGCCAGAAGGAGAATAAAATACACAAAGCAATTACAACAAGTAAAAATAAAGAAGAAAACATTGAAAAAAAAGTACAGGTAAAAGATAAATAAAAGAACATAGACACGTTTTAACTATCCCGTCAAATTCCCATTGCAGAACAGTAGCACATCCTGCCCTGAGGAATACCCCGGGGATTAGCCATAAAGTACATCACTTTTACAGGTGGTTGCGATGAGCAATTGGAGAGAAAGGATTTCCTTTTATTCCAGAGAGAGAGAGAGAGAGAGAGAGAGAGAGAGAGAGAGAGCAAATAATACATAACATCGAAACATGAGAAATGGCGTTTTATATATATATATATATATATATATATATATATATATATATATATATATATATATATATATATATATATATACTATATATATATATATATATATTATATATATATATATATATATATATATATATATATATATATATATATATGATATATATATATGTATGTTATATATACATATATATATATATATATATATATATATATATATATATATATATATATTATATAACTACATGTGTGTGTGAGACAGAGAGAGAGAGAGAGAGAGAACTAAACGATGCATATTATTTACAAGTTTTTAACAGTACAAACGCAAGAGAAAAGTGGCAACTTTGGAGTGGAGAGAGAGAGAGAGAGAGAGAGAGAGAGCAAAAAATGTATTAGGACTTTACCTGCTTTATTTTCTCTCATCCATTACTCTGGTTGTCACTTCCAGGGTCCACAGTGAAAACCCTTGGTGACCAAGGGAAGGAAGGAGAGAGAGAGACGAGGACAGAGGAGTGAGAGTGAAGAGAGAGAGAGAGAGATAATACCTGGGTAACAGCGTACGGAAATGATAAATAGGAGGAGAAGAAGTCGATACAGAGAGAGAGAGAGAGGACAGAGGTAAGAGGATTAGTTAACTGATTGATTGGCATCTGTAGCACACTGTCGTCGCATTAACATTGGTCATCGACACCGGAAATATGTAATTTGTTATACCTAATTCAAACTAGAGTTAAAGGAAATGCAATGACAGAAAGATGAAAGAATGGGTATAAAAAAACGAATGGCGAAAGATGAGAGAAGTTTACTAGAAGCAAATAGATAAGTTAAAATGGATAAAAGAATACCAGTTAAGGAAGAAGAAATGAAATAGAACTACATGAAATAAGGAGGCAAATATATATATATATATATATATATATATATATATAAATATAATTATATATTATTATATAATATATTATACGTGAACAAAATAAATAACGGAAATTTTCAAAAAAATAATATTAATCAAGTATACAATAATTCCCAACACAGACACACACACAGAATATTTCAAAAACAAGTTACAAACTTTACAAACAGACAGACAGACAGTGTAACTAAAAATATCCAACTAACTGACAGACATAATCAACGCTGCCCAATGAAAACTGTCCACAACAACTCACAAAAAAAACCACCACAGCTGACCATGACAACACAATCCTTTTTTCAAGCTTTTTACATTTTTTTACAATAATTCAGAACTTTTTAACGTAGCACAACTCTGTGAGTAGCTGCTGATCCATTCGTCATGTTCGTGGTATAAACGTTTCCAGTTACTGTTGATGTGACTGGTTTGTATGGGTGTTGTTTTATATAATTGTATTTGGAAAAAGAATAGTTTCCCAGTCAGAACTGTTATTAATGATTCCACGTTAGTATTACAACTTTTACTCACTAATGCTCCTATTACTCGATCTATTATTATTATTATTATTATTATTATTATTATTATTATTATTTTCTTATTATTGTTATTCTTATTATTATTATTTTATGTTACACATACATAGTACTTTCGTAGTTTATTGTACATTTTAACTTTACACAGTGTGAACTTAAGAATGTAGAATAAACTACGAAAGTTCTTGTTCCAAGTCCCCCGTCTTCATTCACCTTTCTACAGTGGATTTAAGGATATTCTCAAGCACGCGGACTTTCGTTCTACATTATACACACACACACACATACACATACACACACACACACACACACACACACACACACACATATATATATATATAATATATATATATATATATATATATATATATCAGCAAGGAACTACAAACTTGTTTAACATTACAATTATTTTCGATCTAGCATCAACCACATCAACAGTCTAATATTCATTAACGCTGTAGTGAGTGTTATCCCCATAAATACCTTCGTCATTCTTCCCATTACAAAAACAGCACTATAACCAACTCGTCCCACTAAACGCTAACAAAAGCTTCGTCTAATGCATTAAGTCTGCTCTTCAAAGAACCTTCCACGGAGGAGAAAAAACTCCAGTCAAAGGAATAATAATGATAATATCACATCGCTCATCAAGAGGAAGAAAGACGACAGAACGAGTAGGAGAGGAAGCCGTCCTTCAGAACAGAGTAGATATTCTGCAATCACAAAGGAACACGAAAATGCTCTTAACGCAGAGGCGGTGCGAGATGTCTCTCGCGTATGAAAATATACATCTCTCGTGTCAGAGGCTATCTCACTGGAAGAAATGTTTCTTGTTTAATTAATGGTTCTA
>NC_087220.1:40486157-40491157 GCF_015104395.2 Macrobrachium nipponense | reverse complement strand
CTTGCACTTATTACTGTCATACATTTCCGCATTAAGTTCTCTTTATAAAGCAGAGACTGTTATACACAAACACGCACACACACACACACACACACACACATATATATATATATATATATATTATATATATATATATATATATATATATATATATATATATATATATATGTATGTAGTATGTATGTATGTTATGTATATATGTATATATTTCATAAAAAATGCGAAAGCGAATACGCTTTATCATTTAAGAAAAAAAACTGAATATCTTCAAATATTTTGAAACCCTTTTTTTTATGCTGTCATAGACAATAAAAGGACACGTAGACATTATGCCTTTGTTAGTTAGTTTGTCTGAGTGGCCGAGGATCAGGACCTCAAGTCTTGACCAAACGAAATCTTACCGATAATCCGGTCTATAGAAGAAGCTAAGCAACATTGGGTTGGGTCAGTCCTTGGACGATTGACTAGAATAAAAAAAAAAAAAACTACTTGCGCATCAGCTCACGTGACTGTCTGTGGCGGCCACAGGAATAGGTCTTGCGACTCCGTCCCAATAACCAATGCTTATAAACTCCAGTCAGAGAGAGATTCAAATTCCTTCGTGAATAAACTTTCAAGAATAAAGGATAAATCAGTTAGAAAAACAAATGTGATTCTGTGTATGTGAAAGAGGGGAAATAGGGAGACATTTTCTGAGAAAATGACAATTGATGTAACTGTGTATTTGCGTGTAGAGAGAGAGAGAGAGAGAGAGAGAGAGAGAGAGAGAGAGAGAGAGAGAGAGAGAGAGAGAGAGAGAGAGAGAGAGTTCTGCATGCATTAGATAACACACAGGACTGAATGCGCATATTATCATATTATTGTGAAACTAGGTATTCGCGTGCGCACCTGTATCTTGAGGAAAAGTGGTTTTTTTTATTGTTTTTATTATAAGCGTTATGTGCTTGTGCTGTTGTCTATCGAACTGCTGCCTTTATCTGTGCTTGTACGTTGCACAGAAGGAAGGTAACCTAGACAAATCCCGCCCAAAGTCATTGATTTCCAAATCAATACGAGGAACGACAGGGGTAAGGTACAAATATAAGCAACAACATTCGAGACACGGTTGTATGTAAGTGTATGTGTGTGAGATTGCGTATGTGCTTGTGCAAAGCGAATATGAAAAGATTGATAGCCCTCTAAGTTTGAATATGCCAGACTTTCCACTTAAAAGTACCAGGTTCCGTATGCGACTGGGTGTCTGTGGCAGTGGGTATAAGACACTGGAAGGACGACGCACTTGACAAATCCAGACCAGCTGATATCTCATTGATTATCCGGTCGATAAAGCGTCTTAAAAGAGGCAACTATCTGAATTCTAAATCGATTCTGAGCCACATCCTTTACCATGAATAAAGAACATTCAGTCAGCAATCAGCGTGTGTAAGTAATTGCGTAACAGATAAGAGTATGTGAGTGTGAACGCAAAATTGAAAACACTTACTAAATGCGTGATTTATAATAAACCAAGTATACATGCGCGCGTATGTGTGTACCTCTGTGTACCAAAGTGTACTCCCGTCTGCGCGTGTGTCGGACATAAGGGAGAGAACTTCAACAAATCCTGGCCAACTGATAGCTTATTGATTATCCGGTCAATAAAAGGCCTCGAAAAAAAGTCCCATTTCCATTTATCAAAAATCCGCCTCCACGATGTTCTCTAAGCCCCAAATGACTTCCCGCTTTCTCTACCCTTCATTTTCTCCTTCCCCGTCCTTTCTCTCCTTTCTCTCGTGGCCTCAATGTTAACCAAAATGAGCTAAGTTCACAAATTGGGAACTTTTTTTTTTAACTCTTTGAAAGTAGCATGAGGTTGGAAAAGGAAGATGATTCATAAAAGATGGCTATGTGAGAGAGAGAGAGAGAGGAGAGAGAGAGAGAGAGAGGAGAGAGGGTGGCAGGGTAGGGCTGGGGACGGCGACTCTATAAAAAGGTGAAGAGAAAGAGAAAGACAGGGATTTGCGATGACGTGAAAGCTAACTCATTTAATATGTGCGTCAAACCTGGAAGTTGATTACAGAATCTAAGCAATGAAATTCCATTTCAAAGAAACTTCCCTAAAACTCACCCTTAATGCCGTTAATGGTACAAAACAATCATCAAATCTTTGTCTGTTAAAATATAAAATCTACCACGAAAGTACCTCTCTCTCTCTCTCTCTCTCTCTCTCTCTCTCTCTCTCTCTCTCTCTCTCTCCTCCTTCTTCTTCTTCTTCTTCTATTCCCAATGGCCATCTCTAATATAAAATATTTCTTAAATCTCTCTCTCTCTCTCTCTCTCTCTCTCTCTCTCTCTCTCTTCTTCTTCTTCTTCTTCTTCTTCTTCTTCTTCTTCGATTCCCAAATAGCTATCTCAAATATAAAAAATGTCCAAGATCTCTCTCTCTCTCTCTCTCTCTCTCTCTCTCACTCTCTCTCGCATAGCTATTTAATTCCAAACATGATCTCATCCAACTCCGTAAGACGCAAAGGGCCTCTCTGAAGTTCCGAAACTCACGTCTTCCCTGTGCTTTATCTTCCACCAATCTCCAATCACGTCCATCCTCCCGTCATGTGGCTGTCATTCCCGAATGGCTGGGTCTTCCCGATCTGGTTCTCACAGGAGCTCCACCTGACAATATCATGAACTATTGTAGGTCCAACAAACATCCCCCCGCCCCCCACGGCCCCCAACCTCTCCCGGGGTGGCGTGAAGGACAAATCCAAGCCATCTCCGTCCGTTTCCCTATCATCATTATCTCACCTACGTGAGGGACTTCCGTATTTATCCTTATCATATCTCTTCTGACTCTGTCCTACTATCCGACTCTCCTGATATTCCTCTTAGAGCTTCCTTCTCCAATCGATCAAATCTTTTGTAGTTTCATTGCCATATCACGGTTTTGTACATTACTATATATTTAAATTAAGTCAACCTTGTGCTGTCATGGGCTCTTGTTCCTCAACAGTCCGTAAGCATATCAAACTAAATGGCAGTTTGAATAAGATCTAAAATCAAAAGCCTGAAATTACACTGAAGATGTATCTCTCTCTCTCTCTTTATCTATAATATATATATATATATATATATATATATATATATATATATATATATATATATATATATATATATATATATATTAGATATATATATAGATATATATGAGTATATAGTATATATATATATATATAGTAGATATAGATAGATAGATAGAGATAGATAGATATAGATGATAATAGATAGATATAGATATATATATATATATATATATATATATATATATATATATATTAGATAGATAGATAGATAGAATAGATAGATAGATGATAGATAGATAGATAGATAGATAGATAGATGAGATATATATATATATATATATATATATATATATTATATAATATATAATGGGGTCATGACATATAGCAATATATAGATTCATCGCCTATGTAACATTCTTTTGTATTTAAATCTTATTCAGACTGCCATTTTATTTGATTGTTAGAATTTCAAGAAGTTCCAACTTATAAGTACTTGTATTGAATATCCTTGCCCTTAAACTTTCAAAGGAAACACCACTCACAGATTCTCCATCAAGTGTTATCTCATCCCTCAGTGCATACTCTAACCTTGGTATATTTTTTCTAAACTACAGATGAGTATATGGTGCATTCTGTTAAGCAGGCCTGCCAATCCTGTGGCATTTTGGACATTAAGCAATCATTGTCGGCGTATTATCCTGTCAACATTGTATCGTTACTTCAACCTGAACCCTCTCTTCTATCTCCAACAACTTTTTTCATCATAAAATTTATGAGACGGGTAAACAGCATAGGTGACAAAAGATTGCCCCAGAACACTCCACTGTTTATTGCAGATTCCCTCGACAAGACTCCATCAGCATCAACTTTGCATCGGTTAATCCACGGATCATTTCATCTAGCTTTACATATTTAACAGAAATACTCTAGTGACGTAAGACCAATGATCTTGGTCAACATAAGCCATCACAAGACATTTCTAAATTCCATACACTCATCTCCCTTTTCTATGACTTTCATTTCCCAACAATCATCTAGTATATAAAATCTCTCTCTCTCTCTCTCTCTCTCTCTCTCTCTCTCTCTCTCTCTCTCTCTCTCTCTCTCTCTCATTTCAAACGGGTTTCCAAATATTATACATCCTCCCTCAAACGCTCAGTAAACCATCACAATGGAATTCAAAATTGAAATTAAATGAAAAAGCAGCTCCACAATCAATAACCGTCATGATATTGGCCAGAACATTAATTCAAATAGCATGAGGAGGAGAAGGAGGAGAAGAATACGAAAATACATAACAGAGCAATTAAGGAGAATATTAGACCAGAACTACAATAAACGGAAAGCAAATGTATTCCGGATGTATCAAAGAGAATTTGAATAAAAACCGATAACCCGAATTGCATTCCATTTTAACAGCAAAATTAATATATTTCATATACATTAAAAAAAATAACAATAAAACGAAAACCACTCACTCTGTTTTCAAACCCAATTCCGAAACCCAGCGGGCCACGCAAATTTCATGAAACCCCTTCAAAAGAAACCTAATTTGCGAAAACATTAAATAGCAGTTGACCCGAAATTGACATCGGCCAAGGTCTATGTGACCTGGGCTAAGAATAGGAGACGGAACGACGAGAAAAACTGCCGAAATGCTGATGGTAATTAGGACAATGGCCGGCAAACGCAATTTAATGGCGCCTGCTAGCGCTTCCGCGCTGGAGATCAAGGCTAGAAAGCCGACGTTGTGTATTTCCATAAAAATCCAGACCTCATAATTGTGTGTATTTCGAACGGCCTTTGGATGCAATCGCTTCGTTAACGACAACAATGACGATGATAATTATCTAGGCAATTCCAGATAAATTAGTGTAGGCTTCGGGGCAGCAAATTTATCAAGACAGAAAAAAATTAATAGTTACATATCAGCACAAGGAAAAG
>NC_087220.1:40478657-40483657 GCF_015104395.2 Macrobrachium nipponense | reverse complement strand
TGGGGTATAAAATATCCTAGTACATAAACGAATGTTAATAGGATGACCAAAATGTGGTTAACAGTGTATGTGTGTGTATGTATGAGAGAGAGAGAGAGAGAGAGAGAGAGAGAGAGAGAGAGAGAGAGAGAGAGAGAGAGAGAGGCAGATTGGTCTGGCTCCTGAATAAAGGCGAAATGAAGACGACGTCGGAGGATTTAAAGTTAAATAACCCTACGTTTAAAACTTTAGTCTCCAAAAAATTGCTTTTGTAAAGTTTCGCGTGGGGAACATTTTATATGATGAGGAGACATAAGGTGTTGGAACGTCTATGATGATGATGATGATGATAATAATAATAATAATATTAATAATAATTATGATGATGGTAATAATAAAGTCTAATTTTAGTCTTAATTGAACTAGAATTATAATAAAACGATAAATAAGATATATAAGAATAAGTAATATAAAAAGGCCCAGATTTAAAATAACCACTACTTTTAAAAGTCATAGAAAATTTCATTTAATAATAATAATAATAATAATAATAATAATAATAATAATAATAATAATAATAATAATAGTATAATGGGCGTTATGTCTGTCCGTCCGTCTGTCATTCAATCACGGCCAAATGGTTGGTCCAATGGGCATGAAACTTGGCAGGGTTATAGTAAGGACCCCTAAGATGGTTTATAATGGGGTTTCAAGTAACAAAAGGCACCAAAGGCGCCGGAGGGGGCGGGGCGCCTTCCCCGAAACGGGGCTGGTTCAGCCCGTAGACTTAATAACGTTACGAATTTATCATACCTAATTTTCGGTATGCATAGTAAATAATATGACTTTCGATTTTCGGTATAAGTACTAAATACGTCTTACTATCGAATACCGTGGAGGTAAGACATCAATGGTACCAAAGGGGGTCAGGCTTGGGCAGGGTGTGACAGAGAGAGAGTGAGAGGGAGAGGAAGTGAGAGAGGAGAGTAGAAGGGGTGTTTGGGAGAAGAAAGAGGGTAAGAAACATGATATAATACTAAAATTGACGTTACGTCCATCTGTCTTTCTGTCTGTCATTCAATCACGGCTAAACGGTTTGACGGATTTAAACCAAACAAAAACTATTGGATAGGGCTTTGATTGAAGATGGTTTATAGCCTTACATATATAGCTGACCGACCCGGCACTGCCCGGGGAAACTGTGAATGACGAGCTACGGGTAAGGGGGAGGGAAGAGGAATGGGGAGTTTCTGAAGTATAGTACAGCAGTGAGTTAGCAGTACATTCATGTATACTGAATCCATTACGAATTCGTGCAGATCCTTGCACGATTCTCCTCCACTTGGCTGTGCAGTTGTGTAGTTTATTTCACACAATTGATAAAAGGTCTCCACCTCTATCTTCCCCTCACCCTCCCATCCCTCTCCCCCTCCAAGTTCCACCATCCCATCCCTCTTCCCTTCTTTTTCCATCCCCCTACCCCTTTCCCTTCCCCTTTCCCTTATCCTTTCTCCCTCCCCTTCCCCACCCTCTTCCCTCCACTTCCCCCTACCTCTTCCCGCCTTTCATTCACAGTTGTCCGGGCAGCGCCGGGCAGGTCAGCTAGTAATATTAATAATAATAGGTCGAGAAGGAGATTTCTGAAAACATCCAATTTAACCAAATGCAAAATTAATAATGGCCATTAAAAAATCACAAAATTAAAATGATTTTGCATTTATCCTATGCAAAATTATTTACATTATTATCATATCAAGTCCTCGTAGAAAAACCTTGGGCATGGTAAAGTTAAAATATCCATAAAATTAATAAATCAAATATCAAAAATAATCATTTTCCTTCTCCCGGCTCCAAAATTCTCCGCATTAAAATACTGGGCGCCTTAAAGCTGTAGTCTGAATTATTTCACATTGGAAGGTATTTAAATCCGCTGCCATTTATCAAACCCAAGGCCTAAGATATCTCACTAAATATAAGTAATACACTAAGCGTTATTATTATTATTATTATTATTATTATTATTATATTATTATTATTATTATTATTATTATTATTATTATTTCTTTTTTTTTTTGCTCTATCACAGTCCTCCAATTCGACTTGGTGGCAATTATACTGGGTGGCATTTATAGTGTGGGGTTCCGTGTTGCATCCTGCCTCCTTAGGAATCCATCACTCTTCTTACTATGTGCGCCGTTTCTAGGATCACACTCTTCTGCATGAGTCCAGGAGCTACTTCAGCCTCTAGTTTTTCCAGATTCCTTTTCAGGGATCTCGGGATCGTGCCTAGTGCTCCTATGATTATGGGTACAATTTCCACTGGCATATCCCATATCCTTCTTATTTCATTTCAGGTCTTGATACTTATCCATTTTTTGTTTCCCTTTCTTTCTCTTCAACTCTGGTGTCCCGTGGTATTGCGACATCAATGAATGATACTTTCTTCTTGATTTTGTCAATCAACGTCACGTCTGGTCTGTTTGCACGTATCACCCTATCTGTTCTGATACCATAGTCCCAGAGGATCTTTGCCTGATCGTTTTCTATCACTCCTCAGGTTGGTGCTCGTACCACTTATTACTGGCAAGGTAGCTGATGTTCCTTGCACAGGCTCCAGTGGAGGGCTTTTGCTACTGAATCATGCCTCTTTTTGTACTGGTTCTGTGCAAGTGCCGGACATTCGCTTGCTATGTGGTTTATGGTTTCATTTTCGTATTACACTTCCTACATATGGGAGAGATGTTTATTTCCATCTATCGTTCTTTGGATATATCTGGTTCTTAGGGCCTGATCTTGTGCCGCTGTTATCATTCCTTCAGTTTCCTTCTTGAGCTCTCCCTCTGTAACCATTGCCATGTGTCATCGCTGGCCAGTTCTTTAGTCTGTCTCATGTATTGTCCGTGCATTGGTTTGTTGTGCCATTCCTCTGTTCTGTTTATCATTCTCCTGTCTCTGTATATTTCTGGGTCTTCGTCTACTTTTATCAGTCCTTCTTCCCATGCACTCTTGAGCCACTCGTCTTCACTGGTTTTCAGCATATTAGGAACCCCAGTGACTCTGTTGTTCTTGTTCTCGATGTTTTGGGACACAGTCCTCTATGCTTAGTAGTGCTCTCCCTCCTTCCTTTCGTGTTATGTATGTCTGTCCGTATTTGCTCTTGGGTGTAGTGCTTTGTGTATTGTCATGTGTTTCCTAGTTTTTCTGGTCTATGTTGCGAAGTTCTGCCTTGGTCCATTCCACTATTATTATATTATTATTATTATTCTTATTATTATTATTATATTATTATTATTATTATTATTATTCATTATTATTATTATTATTTTATTTATTTATGTATTTATTTTCTTTTTTTTCTTTCTATCACAGTCCTCCAATTCGACTGGGTGGTATTTATACTGTGGAGTTCCGGTTTGCATCCTCCTTCCTTAGGAGTCCATCACTTTTCTTACTATGTGCGCCGTTTCTAGTAGCTACTTCAGCTTCTAGTTTTGCCAGATCCTTTTTTCAGGGATCTTGGATCGTGCCTATTTGTTGTTCCTTAGATTATGGGTACAATTTTCACTGGCATCTCCCATATCCTTATTATTTCTCTTTCAGGTCTTAATAATAATAATGATAGGGAAACCCCTTCCCTGGGTTCATCTTCAGTTCAAATGAACAATAAGTTACGACAAGTACAGAGGTAAATTAAAAAACAAGAGGACGTTGAAGATCGTTGACAACGGTCCAGGTAACCGCTGCCCCGGGGGAGTCTGATAACGGTGCCCAATCTATGCCCTTGGATGAAGGACTTCATGTAATGTTGCAACAACCTGTACGAAGATCCAACTGGATTGCAGCCAGAAGATTGATAGGGGAGAGGGTATCACCTAGCTGTTGTTAACTACCCTCTTTCTTCACCTGGCCCATTAACGAGCTAACGACCGTTGTCAACGATCTTCAACGTCTCTTGTTTTTTAAATTTACCTCTGTACTTGTCGTAACTTATTGTTCATTTGAACTGAAGATGAACCCAGGGAAGGGTCGAAAGCTTTCTGTAGTCTTCAAAATTATACACGGACTTTTTACACTTTGTATTATTGTGGACCCTTTAGAAACAAAATAATAATAATAATAATAATAATAATAATAATAATAATAATAATAATAATAATAATAATAATAATAATAATAATAATAATAATTATTATTATTATTATTATTATTATTATTATTATTATTATTATTATTATTATTATTATTATTATTATTATTATTGAAAATAATGGCTGTTTTACGGCATTCAATTTATATGGAGTATTCTCTATTCTTCTTAATATCTTCTTTTCATTAGCGTGTATGAAAAGAATATATTAAGAAGAATAAAGAGACTATATAAATTGAATGGCGTACAGACAGCCATTACGTACCGCCCCAAAGTTTGGACTAAGGTAATATTCTCCATACTTAAATGACGACTAAGACCGGTAATAAGAGTAGCTGAACTCGGGTTGGACGATGGCAAATCTTAAGGTAGACTTTCATAACCGTAGCCTCACTATGTTACACAGAAAAAGTAATTGAATATAAGGTAAAACATACGATTCATAACTGATTTTCAATTATGTTTGACTTGACAACAAATATGAATGTCGACGATATGCTTACTAACCACAACAAAAATATTAATTTCACATCATGAGCCCTAACCATATTTACAGCGGAACAGTCTAGAACAGCTCCAAATAACATATCAAACTCCCTCACAGATTTTTACCCCTCAAAATATTCTCCCTAATCACTTCCAAATTCATTTTTTTTAACAAACGTTTCCCCCACTGAAAAGCTAAAAATTCCTCTAATGCATCACAAAGTCTCCCGAATGATTTTATCCCTTGAGAGATAAGTTGATCTTTTAAATGCAGCCCAATACCATCTTTTCCTATTTCGTCGCATCTCCCTTTCAGTTCCTCAAAATCTCAACTTTTTCTCTCAATAAATAAAAAAAATGATCGTACCCTAACGTTTATCCCTAAAAA
>NC_087220.1:40463657-40468657 GCF_015104395.2 Macrobrachium nipponense | reverse complement strand
CTTAATGCAACATAAACGATCTGTTAGATATGGACAAAATAGTTCGGCAATTTTCCATCGTATAAATAACACGAACCATGGATTGGAACTGATCCCGTATTTTATACAAGAGCAGCTGTCGATACAAATGTCAAATGGTGGAATCTTCACTTATAAAACAACAAGATAATAGGATCAACCTTTTCAATGGCGCATGGGATTCTGACCAGATAGATAACATTTCACTTAAGGCAACGATGAAGCGGATTAAGAATATTAACAGAACACAGAATGGCTGAGTGGCGTCCCCAGGCATCACCTAAGGGCATATCTCCTACTATATATTTCTCTAATGACACTTCTTCTGTCATTCACTGCTTGATAAGGGTGGAAGTCAGTCCACCGAAATATAGTCCTCATCTTTAATCAGCCTTATATACTTGAGACGTATCCTGTTTCAACAGAAGAATCTATTTACATAATATATATATGCATAAATATGTATATATATACGTATATATATATATATATATACTGTATATATATATATTTATTTATATATATATACATATATTATATCGATATAGATATATATATATATATATATATATATATTATATATATATATATATATGTATATATATATATATATATATATATATATCCTATACATATATATATATATATATATATATATATATACATATTACAAAATACGAACAATCACAAATCCAATTCACAAACTGAAAGGCTTAACCATAGTCACCACCTAAATAAAACACATTCATAAAAGAAAATGAAAACTCCACCCAGCGGACGAAACGACATAGAACCTTTCCTCTGGAGACATAAATATTTTATATTTTCCGAGACAGATTCACAAAAGAGGACGATTCTGGAGTGATTCGCCATAGGCCTATAGGTGCGATTCTTCTCCAGACGTCATTTGGGACAAAGTCTTGATGAGGCGTCAGCTTGAAGTTTATGGGACTCGATATTTCTCCGCTCGCGATATAAACTATTCGGAAGTTTAATACAAGATGAAAAATATAAAATGGAAAGGGGATATTTTTAAATGAAATCGAAATAATATTTGTAGTAGTAGTCATATAATTATTAATCATCATTACTACTAATAATATTAATGATTGATTATTTATCATCATTACTCCTAATTATCTCCTAATATTATTAATCATCATTACTCCTATATTAATCATCATTACTCCTAATAATATTGATGACTGTTATACAGATTCTACTAATAGTCTTTAGTAGAATCTGTAATAACAGCGCGAACAGAAAAAGTATAAGTATCCTTACCTAATAATAATAATAATAATAATAATAATAATAATAATAATAATAATAATAATAATAATAATAATCTCGAAAACATCAAAAAAAAACTATAAAAAAAAAAACTCGTCGGGAAAAAATAAAACTAAAAGAACTAACTTCTTATAACGACTTTATAAGTGATATATAAATCAGACGAAAAGAAGGAAAGACAAAGACTCCATGGGGCTTGGGCGTCCAGAGAGAGAAGAGAGAGAGAAGAAGAGAAGAGAGAGAGAGAGAGAGAAGAGAGATTCGCGTTCGCTAAAAAAAACTTAATTACGGACGCATGGGAAGAAGCGGGGGGGGGGGGGGGGGGGGGAGGTGGGGGGGGGGGGGGGGGCGGGGGGGCAGGAGGGGATAGGGGCGTCGCAGGAAGGAGAGGGGGCAATGCACAAAGGGGGGTAATGAAGAAAGAGAGAGAGAGAGAGGGAGAAGGAAAAGGGGGAGGGAGGGAGAACAGAAGCAAACCATGTAGTCCTTTTCATAGGCGCCATTCGCGATTAGGGCAGCTGTCGCCTCAAGAGTTGACTGGTGGCCACCCCCCCCCCCCCCACCCCCCCCCCCTCACAGAGAGAGAGAGAGAGAGAGAGAGAGAGAGAGAGAGGCTACAAGTTTGATTATTTTAACAAATTTGTAGTAACCTCAAAGAGAGAGAGAGAGAGAGAGAGAGAGAGAGAGAGAGAGAGAGAGAGAGAGTATTTCAAGTCTGAGAACTCTTACAGTAGTAACCTCAAAAGTAAATCTATTTACTTGTTTAAAGTAAAAATAAAAATCAGTGATATTCTATCCATCTTAACAAAGGATTCGAACTAAATACACATTAACATTTTCGTTGGTTAATGAAAAAATAATAATAACCACTGATGGCTAACTGGTTTCACTACCACCCTTTCCTCTCACATCAAATTCTTAGTATATTATATCATTTCAATCTATTAAATATTAAAAATAAGGGACCCTTAACAAAGAAACAGTATCTTATTCACAGCGTTTGACTTTAGCGCAGGTTACCCATCCAATTACTGACCAGAATCAGTGTTGTTAAATTTAACTGATCGGTGAAGCGGAAAAGCCACTGACTGGAGTTCACGCGTGGTTACCTAATCTTGCACAGACCAAATTTTGGAATATCTGGATGTTTTGCACTCATGTCTAACGTAAAAATTTTTTTTTAATAATTTCGATTAGCATGTAATGTCGCAACACCAAAATAGCAATATGATAGTGATATCTAAGTCGACAATAATAATAATAGTGGTTTTCAGTTGTGTCAAATAAAATAAGAAAATTAGAACTTAACTTTAAAATATGACCAAGTGCGTTTTATTTCTCCATTAACTATTCGCATTATTTTGAAACATTATATTTTTTGTCACAATAATCACTTACCTTTCCGGTTTCTGATTTGAACTTAGGTCAAAATTCTCGTTCAAATAAAGTTTTAAATTTGCACGCCAAAAAGCTTTTGCTTTATGGCTTCAGCAAAATTTATCGTTGCCTAAAACGTGACAGAATTGGTCTTTTATCAAATCTGTCATTCCTTAAAACATTTTTCCTTGTTTTTCTTCAAATCAATCAATCTGTTAAAGGTTCTCCTCTTAAGTGATTTCATTGGTCAAAATCAATCAAGGCTGTCAATGATTAATTTTTTTACGAAAAAATATCCCAATAAAACTGGTGGTGTTATTATGCCTTCAAGAAAAGGGTGAAGTCCTATTCTGTCTAAGAAGCGATGGGGAATATGTTAACACACAACCAAAGGACAATTTTGGAGCCTAGTTCCTTCAGGACTTGAAAAGCGCGAAGGCGATTTATGAAATTTAGTAGGCTGCCGAGCCAAACACTTGGGCACTTTTAGCGATTCATCGCTCAAGGCAGAGACAAGAGGGAGTTGGAGGGGCTGGACAGCAAGACAGATATGAAAATACAGATAACGTACAAGGACTGAAAGGTGGACATGGAACTGGGAGAAAGCCCCCCCCCCCCCCCCCCCCCCCCCCCCCCCCCCCCCCCCCCACCCCCCCCCCACACACACAATGGACCAGAGGATTAATAATCGGAGAGGTTAGACGGCAAGACTGAAGAATGGGGGGTGGGGGTCAGGTAAAAACCTAAAAAGTGGGTGCAGCTAGGTGCCAAGAGCACGCTGCAAAAACCCTTTAATGACTACAGTTCACCAGGTGAGGAGCACCAGTGACACTACTCCCCTAAAAAACCGTGGAGTTTCCTGCAGACTTCCGAGGGTCTAAGACCTAGGAGACATTTCAGGCCTATGATGGAGAGGAAAATTCGGAATACAAGATCTTTTAGGCCTACGAATGGGAGGAGTCTTTGTGAAGCAGTTTGTTCCCAAGTGAAGGGCAGGAATTTTTTTAGGTCTAGGAGGCGAAACATTTTGGAAGAGGCGAAAGTAAAAAAAATTAATCAATAAATAAATAAAACTGTTGACCTCCAAAGGAAGGGACCCAAAGGCCTCAGAAATCTGTTTTCTCGAACACTTAGGAAAATGGAGGCCTATTTCATCTCACCCCGCCCTTTCAAGGGAAACCGCTCGCCATGCAATCCTTAGAAATATTCCAGGCGAGGCAACAGTCCTTGGCCAGTGGCCATGGCCTATGTTACTGATGTCTTTAACTGCAAGGATTTTTGTCCTCTCTCCCCCCCTCACCCCCCCCCCCCCCCTCCCTCCCCCCTCTCTCCTTCTCTCTCTCTCTCTCTCTCTCTCTCTCTCTCTCTCTCTTTTATTACAACTATGCGTTTCTCTCAGTTTCCTTTCCTTTTACATAACTTAATTTGTGTATAAACAAATCCACAGTTATGTTGATGTATATATATTGAATTTAAAAATACAAGGATAGCTTTCGGGTCTCTGCTCGGTTCCTCTATTTGTTTGTATGTCTGTCTGATCTTCATCAGGCATGATTATTTTTTTAGGAATACTTTATTAGTGTATTTAACTCATATTCTAAGCGAGCAACGTTTTATTATTTAAGAAACTGAATTATGCAAGTGGTGTCTTTATTGTTTAAGGCATTTCGCCATAGCCGTAAAATATTCAGTTGCAACTCTTCTTTTGCGAGTTTATGCATGATGATAATAGTTTGTTTGGCTGTAAGAGTACAGTATTCTATTTAAATAATGTTCACGCACACTCTATTGGACCGTATTCAGCTGCAACAACCACAATGAAACTACAAAGAATCATATGAAAATATCTCATATTATCTCAAATGACAGTGACTGCAAAAATTATGAAAATGACCAGAGATATACTTCTATTTCTAAATGAACGCCAATGGAGCTGACAACTAAATTGACCTTATCTAGCTGAGGTACAGAGGAGATATTATATAGAGACGATACGAAATCAAGAAAATTGAAGAAAAAATGGTAAAGGAAGCAAAACCGGTATTAGCTTCATCGGTCCAACTTTGCATAGAGATGCGCGAGTGAGAATGGAGGGAAATAAATCTTAAAAACCCGATATCTAATTACTAATTAATTATAAAAACCACAAGTTAGATAATATGAATCTGTATAACCAAGGACGACTTTCTCAATGCTTCTCCTCGACTACCAGGCTATGGAACAATCGTACAGATTCACTGACCATTCTTCATATCCAGTTGCCAGTGGCGTCGGCATTCGCGTAAAATTAAGTATGCATAACTGAATCACGA
>NC_087220.1:40431157-40443657 GCF_015104395.2 Macrobrachium nipponense | reverse complement strand
AAGATAAAATCTCTTTATAAAAGGGACTGCTTTCGTGTGATATTCGTTTGTAACCACGTACAACGGGGGTTCTTAACCTTTTGATGACTCCAACCCCAATGGAAATTCCCCAATATGGTTCCATAACACCTTTTCTTAAGTCCACTTAAGTCCTATTTGTTGACAATACATCTTAATATACTTAGTTTAATACATACTTTAAGCATTTATATTTTTATATGGTTATTTCTTTACATACTGTACACATGTATACATTGACACATTAAAACCAAATATATACAAAACACCAGAGATCAAGTTCCATAGCCCAGCATGTGGTTCTCATACCTGCAAGGGGTATGGATAACCCCTGTTAAGAAGCCCTGGCGTATACTATTCCTTCTCGTAAGAGCTGGGTCGTCTCTGTATCTGGGGCTGGTTCTGTAGTCTTCATTTATATAATCCTCTTGTATAGGGCTGTTCCTCGCTTTCTCAAGGGATTTGCTCTACGCATCTACGAGTTCAATGTGAGTCTTCCCTCAGAAACGTTTCAACGTTAGACCAATTCCGCTTTCGCACCTAAACACAATAACCTTCGTTGTCATATTAAGTAGTTCCTCCCTATCTGGAGAAGGATGTTCAGTACATATAAGTTCTTCACTCTGTCATTTTGTACGAAGCAGTTCGTTTCTCCTGTGCTGAATCATACCGTTCCTTTTCTGGCACCTTTCAAAAGGACCAACAAATTCAAATGGCCTCTCCGACGGCCTTTACATTGAAAACCTTAACGGTATTAATAGCAGTCTTCGTTAAAAAAACACACACATCTGAGGGACTTAAGTTCAATGGTATTGCTACCATCAACGTGTGCTATTTGTATCAAAATGACAGTTGTTCGCCCAGGGTTACTACGGGAACAATCAATATGCTCGACCTCTCTCACTTTCCCTCTCTTTCTCTCTCAACGAACTGAACTAACTTCCTGGCTAACCATCAGTTAATTGGGCTATAAATACATATACGCATAAATGCATATAGGTTGGAATTTCACAATATGTACAGTACATGTATAATATATACATATATATATATATATATATATATATATATCTATATATATATATATAATATATATATATATTTATATATAGGACAAATTTCAAAAATAATAAGTTTAAGAAACTTATAGAATATTTATTTAGTAAGCTTCCGCTAGCATTGCTTGCTTCAAACTAAAACAAAAGTACTATGGAGTTAGAGGTTATGTTCTGATATAAAACTAAATACAAGTAATCATTGGTCAAAATACCAAACCGGTAGGTAAGGTACAATATGTGTAAGTGTTATATATATATATATATATATATATATTATATATAAATATATATATGTGTGTGTGTGTGTGTGTGTGTGTATGTATGCATCGTGTATATATACAATCCTATCATAATATATAGTTAAAGTAGTCTCCATATGATATATATATAAACACAGAAAGTGTTTGGTACTGACCTTCTGCCTGTCCCATTTTCCTGTTAGTCTTGCGTGTTATACCATATTAATATATATATTATATATATCATATTATTTAAATAATATTATTATATATATAGTAATATATTATATGTATTATACATACATATATATATTACATACATTACAATTAAATATATATAATATAACTTATTGTGTGTATATATATATAATATATACACATATATATGTATATATATATATATATATATATATATATATATATATATATATATATATATATATATATTTATTACTCAAGTGTCTCATTAAAAGCGGAGAGATATAAAATTACTACACTCTCTCTCTCTCTTTCTCTCTCTCTCTCTCTCTTCTCTCTCGTCTCTCTCTCTCTCTCTCTCGCTCTTCTCTCTCTCCTCGGAGGCGGCGGCTCGCATAAACACATCATCACAAACACTTCTATTTGGAGCCAAGTGGCCCAGAAAATCACATCATCGCCAGAGGGAGGGCAACAGCACGTCACCCATTTAAAGACATAAACAACTGCCTCCATGAGGCACAGCTGATCTTTAGTTTGCTGGGGCGTTGGTGAATGCTTTCAGAGCACGCACGTTCGTTGGCGTGTTTGTGCGTCGAATAGCAGGCACAAACACGCAATCTCAGCTACAAACATGCACTTGACCTTCCCCTGGGCATTCCAACCAATCTGCCGTGCCACATACAGAGCCCGTTCCTGAGAACGTCAATAAATGAACGCTGCATTCCTGACACCGAATGACGTACGGATGTCAAACATAAACATAGCTTCGTCGGATTCGACGTTTCAGAATAGTGGAATGTTTACGCGTTTACACAAGCGTTCGCTTGTACTACACTCTCACCTGCTGACGTGACAATCCATCTGACTATATATATATATATATATATATATATTATATATATATATATATATATATATATATATATATATATATTATATATATATGTGTGTGTGTGTGTGGTGGTGTGTGTGTGTATGTGTGTGTGTGTGTGTGTGTGGAGGGAAAGAGTAGATATACGTATATATATATATATATATATATATATATATATATATATATATATATATATATATATATATATGCATATACGTATATACGCATATATATATATATATATATATTCTATATATACTTATATATATAGGTATGTTTTTTTATAAAAAAAAAATTCACAAATGCATATGAAAACCCAACAACGGCATTTTCCTTTATGACATCATCAATTCCAATCCTCACATAAACACACAGGAATAGAAAAACTCAACGTGAATATTAAAAAAACAAGAAATGCGGCGTTTATTTTAACCTGTACCTATAAAAATAAAATCTTTTGGAAACAACAAAAGTATAAACCATCCACCAATACCTTTTTTTTATCAATAATCGACTCACAAAAGCTATTTAACATAGACAATAAAAATATCTATCATAAATAAAACCTTATCCCCAGTTCCTTATTTTTTCACAAAAAAATACAACCAACTGAAATAAATAGTTGCTCATCAAACCAGGGTTAAAATCAACATTCAACTATCTACCTGACCTCTCGTCAGGTAACGCTAATAGTAATGTAAAAGTAAGCGAAATCAATGTCCTTTGTTTTTCCTACACCAGACAGTTCAAAAACTACAACAAATCTATTGAGCAAGTTTTTAATCTCCACTCAGAAAAGTAACCTTACTTCAGAGGTCCTTCAACGTCATTCTTCATGGCATAACGCTACAATAACACATTCGTCAAGAAATATACACTTCAAGAACTAATAACCACATCTAATTATTTCATAATATAAAAATATAAGAAATACTGCTTTGTGACTAAAAACAATCATGCACACTGTTTGATTATTCATGATCTAAGTGTAAAAAAATCGAATAAAAAAATACATGGTTAAAGAACCAAAAAAAATATAACATCAGCAAATACAAATTTCATGGAGTACCAACAATAATTTCAAAATCATCACACATAAACACACACACACACACACACACACACACACACATATACCGTAGCTTTAAACCAGCGCCCAAACGGTTTTTGTCATTGCAACAACTAAATCAACACCGACAAAACATTATAATCTTAATACCTCTCTCCCCAAAAATGGATCCAGTTACACTTAACCCCCTCCCCCCGAAAAAGCAGATCCATCAACCAAACGAGAATGTCAACAAACAACCCTATTTTCATGCTGCCTGTGTGACGGGACGTATCATTATCCCACCGGGCTGAATTACGAATAGAGAGAGAGAGAGAGAGAGAGAGAGAGAGAGAGAGAGAGAGAGAGAGAATATATAATTCCACCTGGCATACGACAATGAGTCGCGTAAGCCACCACATGGGCGAAAAGCGACAGCTGCGTATGTCACCATTGTTACGCCATTACCCAATGGCATTGTTGTAAGGGGAATGACGGGTGAGGGCGGGGTAGGGGGGTTGGGAGGGAGCATTAAAGAAGTCGTGAGGGAGGGGAGGGGAGGGAGAAACGGCCCTAAGTAAAGGGTGACCAGTAGGCCGAGAGACCAGCCGCTCCAGTTTTGCTCGTATCATATTTTTTTTTTTTTTTTTATGATTTCGATTTTAAGTTTTTTTTTTTTTTTTACTTTTTTCAGATACACCACACACAAACACTCACACTTGCACGCAAGTACGCGCGCGCACACACACACACACATACACATATATATAATATATATATATATATATATATATATATATATATATATATATATATTATATATATACATACTATATATATATATATATATATATATATACTACATACATATATATATATATATATATATATATATATATATATATATATATATATATATATATATATATATATATATATATACCGTATATAAAGTTATTAAAGTTCACAGCGTTAGAACAATACTAAAAAGAAAAACAGAAAAAAAACCATAGGCAATATAAACAAATTCATCCAATTAAATTAAAGAGAAAGCTGAAAGTAAAAACGATACAATAACTACTACATTACGAACTCTTTCCAAAAGAAAATTATTGAATGAAAATTAAATGTCAACGACTTCCCCGTAAACCAGGAAATAAAGAATGAAAAACCTCATTTCCGAGATACTCTAAAATGTGAAATTAACATGTAGTTAAGAGAGTCACGGGACAAATCTTTATTATTATTGTTGTCATAATTATTATAGAGGTCAAAAGGTCACGTACTTTACCAGCAAAGTTCCAAACTGTAAACAAAAATAAATGGGGAAGTAAATTAATAAAAAAAAAAAAAATTAAAGTACATGAATATATATAAGAACGAATACAATAAACTTCCTATTGCCTCAGCTGGAAATCAATTTCAATATTCCATTCGAAAGCTTTTGATAATGAACCATGAAGAAGAGGATAAAAAAAAAGGTTGCCGAAATGGAAGGCGAGGAAAGGGCTGAGGTGGAACCCGACCCGCTTAGCAGACGCCTCCCCATGGCTTTATCACTGCAAACAATTTGACACAATTACCTCCCTTGACACGCAAGGATGAACACCAGAGAGAGAGAGAGAAGAGAGAGAGAGAGAGAGAGAGAGAGAGAGAGAGAGAAGGGTTCATAAGGGAGCGATTTTAATAGAAAAAGCAATAGTTATCGAGCCCATGCTCGAGTTCAACCCTACATGAGACCTAACATTATCTACTAACAACCAGTTCATTAATATTATTATGATAAAGGTTTACAATGGTCTGATTGAACTCTCTCCATTATGGTCCTAAGTCATATCGACTTTGGGTATTCTTTCTTGGGCAGCTAAGAGGCGACCGGCGTTTGTGTTTGGTGTGTTCGACAAGTTACTATGAGCCCTCAGATTAGGTGTGAAAAAGTAATTAGTGCTATTCAAAATTTATCTGCAGAGGATTCATGAACCATTAAATCGTCAAGTACAGATATTATGGGAAAAGCTATGTTAAAATTATATACTATATATATATATATATATATATATCTAGATATATATATATATATATATATATATATATATATATATATATATATGTTTGTACGGTGTTTTTACGTAGCATGGAACCAGTGGTTATTCAGCAACGGGACCAACGGCTTTACGTGACTTCCGGACCACGGGGAGAGTGAGCTTCTGTCACCAGAAATACTCATCTCTGCTCCCCCAGTGGAATGCCCGAGAATTGAACTCGCGGCCACCGAGGTGGCAGGCCAAAGCTAAACCGACCACGCCACTGAGGCGCTCCTATATATATATATATATATTAAAAATAATATAAATTAGATATATATATATATATAATTTTATGTGTGTGTATAAAAGTATATATATAATATATATATATGTGTGTGTGTGGGAGAGAGAGAGAGAGAGAGAGAGAGAGAGAGAGAGAGAGAGAGAGAGCCACTCTAGAAATAAAACTTCCCATCAAAATATAACAGCACTCAAACTGATAGAACGAAACGCATAAAATTGTGCAGAAACACCCCAAGAATACTGAGAAGCGCCATGACAAAATAAACATACACGCCTTCAAAATGCAACGGCTACAATGCAAGTTTCCATAAATGTGCAATTTCCCCCGACGCTCACTGCGTGTATGTAGCTCCGCTGTGTCAGACATGCAACCGACCTTTCATTCGGTTCATTCAAAAACAAGTTTCATTCATTAAACGACACGTCACGTCGATGTAGTCGAGGGCTCTTTCCCCCAAGGCTTTATTTTGTCGAGATTTCAAAAAGGAAACATCAGAGGTGACTCACTCACTGCCGACACAGTAACACATACAACAGGTAATCTTTCACAGAGAGGATTGGTGTAGAGGAAAAAGGTTCATATATATATATATATATATATATATATATCATATATATATATATATATATATACATATATATATATATATATATATATATATATATAAAGGTTTTTTGGCCACGAAGGAAAAAATGAAAAAGCGAGATAGCCGAGTACTTTCGGTCCTGTTCAGACCCTTTACTGGAGGGTCCGAACAGGACCGAAAGTACTCGGCTATCTCGTTTTTTCATTATTTCCTTCGTGGCAAAAAAACCTTTATTTATACATAGCATCACGTTTTATATACTTCGTGATCAAGTTATTCATATATATATATATATATATATATATATATATATATATATATATATATATATATATATATATATATATATATACATGCAGCTATCTTTGTGTGAGTTTGCATTAACTTAGAATATACGAAATAAAAGTATATTATTTTGAAAGCGACCGATTAGGGTTTTGTACATATAGGGACAATGTTAACAATATTAAATAAATAACCAGACAAATATATACATTGAGACCATTACCCTACATAACAAGCTAATTTTCGCTTCTTGTCATCCCCTCAACCCAAAAAACCTATAAAACTATAAAATATTCATAAGTTTTCTTAAGAATGGTCATAAAAAATCGTTAGTATCTGATCTTTTGCACTGATAGACAAAGGTCTGAACCTTATCTTCCCAAGTTTCCGAACAATCTTGAGGATTCTGCCAGTCCATTACACAACACTAGGGATTTCACAGAATGTGCAATACCCTGCAGACTGTGCAAAGCCTGCATTATGCGTTACGAGTTCTCACAAATGAAATGGCTATTGGGATGATGCAATGTTATGAATAGTATGCCAGAGTGCGTTTCGTAATACAGAAAATGAAAACATTTGTAAAGTGAAATGTATATGATAATAATCAAAATCTTGCAGTTAAAACAGCTGGTAAGAGTTCAGTGTCATAATTAATTTAATTTCCCTCATTCAATTCAAAATACTTGGTTCCTTATTATCTTCATATAAATTACATCTATTTAGAATACGATGACAGAGTCAAATCATATATAAAGGAAGAATACTCTTATAGAATAGAAAAAAAATGAAGTAAAAAGATCCTCAGATTTCGAACAAATTCCAGCAAGCGAAGTTTCATAGAGAGAGAAGAGAGGAGAGAGAGAGAGAGAGAGAGAGAGAGAGAGAGAGAGAGAGAGAGAGAGAGAACGTTGGAGTGTCAGCAAAGTTTGTAGCAGTTAAACTCGCCCTTTCCGTATACTTCCAGACTGCATAGGATTTCTTGCCTGCCTCCAGAGGAACAAGAACGAAGAAAACAGTCTACCCAACAATGACAAAACACATTTTGAATCAATGAAATTTCTATTAAATAATAATGATTAACATACCCAACGTAAAACTAAAGGATAAATTATATATATATATATATATATATATATATATATAATATATATATATATATATCTATATATATATATATATATATATATATATATATATATATATATATATATATATATATATATATATATATATATATAGTGGTCCAATGGTGAAACGCTCACCTTATCACCAAGAAGAGCCTGTTCAATGCCGACCTAGAGGACTGAATCTGAATGCAGCCTATTAGGCCTATGGGTATTTGGCGAGTCGCACCCAGGGTGAATGAAGACTATGGGGCTAGCAACTTCCACTCCATAAAAAAATAAAACTTGCAGAGAACTGGAAGGAAGGATGACGGGCACCCACTTACACGGTATTGGTTTGATCTTATTTGATTTATTTTCAATATTCTTCATGAATAGAAACCCCATCATTTACAAAAGCGGCAGTAAAAACACTATTGCTGTTCTATGCAGTCTCTTCATTTGTAAATAATAATGACCTCTCTCTCTCCTCTCTCTCTTCTCTTCTCTCTCTCTCTCGCTCTCTCTCTCTTCTCTCTCTACATTTCTTAAATGGAAATGAAAAGGTTAAGGGATCACTATAACTTATATAAATACATAATTGTATGCAACAGAAATCCTTTATATATATATATATATATATATATATATATATATATATATATATATTATATATATATATATATATATATATATATATATAATGTCCTGTGGTAGGGGTGTAAGAATACTACGACCGTAAGTCCTGCGTATCGTAAAAGGCGACCGACTAAAAGGACAGCTGCTGCCTTGCAGTCTTACTTTTTAGTAAAAGGCTAGGACCACCGCCAATAGCTGAGGAAACTGCTGCCTTGCTGTCTTACTTTTTAGTAAAAGGCTAGGACCACCGCCAATAGCTGAGGAAACTGCTGCCTTGCTGTCTTACTTTTTAGTAAAAAGCTAGGCCCACTCCCAACTGTGGAAATTGCTGCCTTGCATGTAGACTTTTTAGTGGATAGCGAGGCCCACCACCAATAAATGTGGTTGATGACAGCAAGGGTATAGGTCGTAAAAACCCCTTTCTTCAAACAAATAATATACCATGCCTGATGCTTTAAGGAATATGAATGCGGCTAGGGCGTCCCCTGTAAGGAGCTGATATGAATGGCAAGGTGGAAAGAGATGGGTATGAGGAGGAACATGGAGGCTATGGGTTTGGAATTAGAAATCAAGATGGCGATTATAATTGGAGATGGCTCAGAGATTTGAATTGGCATGTATGAACACATGGTTTCAAAAGTTGGATAAGTACTTGATAACTTATGAAAGTGGAGAAGTGCAAAGCCAAATAAATTACATCCTGGTTAGAGAAGCCGACAAAAGCTATGTGACAAACTGCAAAGTGATCTTGGGAGAAGTGTGTTAAACAACATAGGTTGGTGGTGATGGAGAGGTATAAAAATCAATTAAAAGAAAATCAAAAGCATTTAAGGATTGAAAAGTAAGGCATGGACGAGGTGAAGAAGAGGAAAGAGATGCGAGGAGGAGGGTAGGTATGGCTATTGAAAGTGCGGCAGAGCAGTTGAATGAAAGACTAAGAAGAAAGGAAGGAGAAAAGGATATCTATAAGGTTTCAAACTTGAGGAAAAGGCAAAGATAGAATTTGGGTAAATTGGTTGTTATCAAGGATAGAGATGGAAATATATTCCATAGGGATAAAGACATTAAGAAGAGGTGGAAGGAGTATTTTGAATAAGTTTTAAATACTGAAAATGGGAGGAAATGGGGGAAGCAGCGATGTTACAGGGACCAGTGATGGAGATACAGGACACGGAAGTGAAGAGAGCATTAAATAAAATGAAGAATGGTAAAGCCCCAGGTCCATCAGTTCCATATTGAAATGATCAATTACTAGGTACAGAAGGGGAGAAATGGGCGCTGGATTTATTAAAAGCTAAATGAGAAGAGGAAGTAATGCCAAAGGACTGGGAGGAGAGTCTAATGATATATATATATATATATATATATATATATATATATATATATATATATATATATATATATACATATATATATATATATATTATAATTATACGCTATTAATATGTATATATATATATATATATATATATATATATATATATATTATATATATACTATATATTATATATTTTATACCACAAGCAGAAGGGGATTAGTCATTGGATTGTGGTAACTATAGGTGAATTAAACTAATAGAGCACGGACTTAAATGTTTTGAGATGATACTGGATGAGGAAGAGGGATGGTGGATGCCATCTTTTAGAGGCTAGAGGGAAACCAGGAGCTCTATTGTGCATTTATAGATCTAGAGAAAACAAAAGATAGAATCCAAGGAGAAATGATGTTTTGGTGTTTGACAAAGGGGGAATTCCCAGAACAGTTGGTTAGGCTGGTCGAGAAGATATATACCAAAGAACAAGCACAAAAGTAATAACAACTGTTGGGGAAACAGAAAACTTTGAAATTAGTGTTGGAATACACCAGGGGTCAGCATTAAGCCCATTTTTTGTTTGTGCTGGTCATAGATGTGTTAAGCTAAGAGATCAGTAATGAAGAGCTGTGGGAGTTGTTGTACGCTGATGATCTGATGATTACTGCTGAAAATGAGGAAGACCTACAGAGAAGGGTTGCAAAGTGGCAGGAGGTTTTAGAGAGGAGTGGCTTACAGGTGAATGTGAATAAATCGGAGGATTTGGTGAGCAGTAGGGAAGACAGAGACAGAATAGTAATACTAGAAAGAAGAGGCTCGATAATAATACAGGGGGAAAAGTTTAAATAATTAGGATCTACTTACAGCCAAGAGGAAGGATGTGAGGCTGAAGTTGACAGTAGGATAAAAGCTGCATGGGGGAAGTGAAAAGAGCTAGTTGGAGTAATATGTGATAAAAAAAATTGCCACCCAAGCTAAACGTCAAGTTCTATACCACAGTGATAAGACCAGTCTTAATGTATGGATCAGAAACATGGGCTCTAAGAAGAAAAGAGGAAGCAAAGCTTGAGAGAACAGAGATGATAATGCTGAGGTGGATTGTGGGAATATTGCTGCTTGACAGATTGGAAAATTATGAAATAAGAAGGGCAGGTTTAGTAAAGATAACAGAGGTGATAAGAGAGTCACGATTGCGATGGTATGGGCATGTGTTGAGGATGGATGACGAGGACGGGGTGAAGAGGGCTTGAGAGGAACCTGTTAAAGGAAGAAGATCGAGAGGGAGACAGAGAATTAGATGGCGAGATAAAGTGAAGGAAGATATGGAGAGAAGAGGTTTGGTGGAGGATGATGCCTTTGATAGAAGGCAGTGGAGAAAGCCATCAGGCAACCGACCCCATTATGTAGGGATAACGGTGGGAAAGAAGATATATAAATATATATATATATATATATATATATATATATATATATATATATATATATATATATATATATATATATATTCGTATATACATATAAATCCCCTTGATTCCTAAAAAATATTCAAATTTCATTGCTTCCATTGAGGAGTTCAACGCCGAGACGACTTGATAAACAGATGAAAAGGAGGAGTAGCAGTGGTTCGAGGGAGTGAGTATGGGAGTAGTGGCGGGGGAAGGGCGGGGGGTGCGAGCCCCTCACCTACAGTAGGTTGAAGAAACCCAGCTTTTTATTGTAGAGAAACTTCTCCTGGTGCTGCTTCTCTTCTCCTCCCCTCTTGCTATTCGTCTTGAATAAGAGAGGAAAAAGTAGATAAAGCTCAAAGTCCTGCCGATCCTATTCAGGGAGAGTTCCAGCGACGCCGGAACAACTTTGCCACAGTATCGGCTTTCACTGGGTGAAGGTGGGGGGGGGGGGGGGGGGGGGGGGGGGGGGGGAGGGGGGTGGGGGCTTTCTGAGGCCAATCATTCAATTTTCCGGATTCCTCCCCAAGGTGTTTGTGAGTGTGTGTGTTTGTGTGTATTCCTTTCACACTCTGCAAGAGACTGATAGAGGCCGGTGTGATGAAGAGGGGTGATCAGGTAATGTGCATCCTTTTATCATTCACTCACCTTTTAAAAGCCTTTATTTTTTCTAGGACTTTTATCTTCCCAAGGTGAATATTTCTATTTAGAAGTGAGAGGTAGGATTTAAAAAGAAACAATCGGATAATGTACAGTCTTCCTTTCATCATTTGATCATTTATAGGAACCGTTTTTCTCTTTTTTCGAAGTCTTTTATCTTCCCAAGGTGAGTATTTCTATGTAGAAAAGGGGTAGGATTTAAAAAGAAAAAAAGAGATCAGGTAATGTCCGCTCTTCCTTTTAGCATTTGTTCACTTCTGTGGACCCTTTTTCCCTACAACTTTTCCTCCCTTTCAAGAATCTGAAAGCTTTACCGAGTCTTTTCGTTTAAATAAACGGAAGAATATCAAATTTGTGTATATCATTCAACTCCTGAATGAGAAGACATCGACGCTCTTGACAAATTGTTCAGAGGAGAGCGAAAACGATCGATGAATATTTCAAACCGATAAAAAATGGAGATCATGGCCATTTAAATAAAAAAAAATTTATATACCTTAAAATGAATCAAGAATTACTCAAAAGTAGAATATGAAAACCTAAAAGTATTCTAATATGAATAAAACAATAATTCAGGAATTGACATATTCTCAAGAATTAGAGAATACTCCAAGACTCAAAGAACATTCTATAAAGAAGGAAGGGCCTCTCTTCCTGCTGCTGAAACCGATCCTATCCACGCAAGGAGACGACATTCCAAT
>NC_087220.1:40423657-40428657 GCF_015104395.2 Macrobrachium nipponense | reverse complement strand
GTAGCTGCAGTACTGGACAAACGCAAAGCCCTCATGAATATTACAAGGAATTGATTCTCTACGACAAAACATTTAACGAAAATATCACAAACATTTTATGAAGCTTGAACATTGTCGCATAAACCTGTCCTTATGAATATTAGGAATCTGTCCACACAAAGGAGGCCTTATGAATATTAGAAGACATTTTTCCTGGATACACAAGAAAGAATACTGGAATACATGGTAAGCAATTATTTACAAACACGTAAGGAGAGTAAAGCCATGGCTTTGCCTAAATGCTGTCATAATAAGTAAACCATGACACTATACCGTGACCGGATATCATAAGTAAACAAGTAAACAATGCGCAGAAATTTCTTAGGCGCCACCGAGATTTCAGTACAGCGTATAATGCTGTTAGAGCCGTTGCCCATGAAACTTTCACCCAAGGCCGGGTGGTGGCATGTCCTATACGTTACCAAACGCATAATTTTGGATAACTTTAACCTTACATAAAAAAAAAAGGCTACTGAGGCTAGAGGGCTGCAATTTGTTATGTTTGATGATTGAGGGTAGTTTTCAAGATCTGAGGGCGGACAGAAAAAGTGCAGAAGGACAGACAGAGCCTTCCCAATAGTGTTTTTCTTTTTACAGAAAACTAAAAAATCACAATTATATTTATGAGCAAATCTGTATTTTTAAAGATACAACAAACGAAATGTATTAAAAATGCGAGTACGATTGTCCTCTTCAGCCAACTGGATACAAATATATGATACATTTTTATCAAAAATATATGATAGATTTATATCGAGTAGGCTGAAGAGGACCGTATTGCAAAAGGTCGAAAGCTCCCATTTTTAATCATTTTTTTTTGTTTTTTTGCCATTCAGATTTAGAGCTTTGCCCATGGAAATAATTTTGGAATTTTGCTTATTATTATAAGAATGTACCTTCTAGAATTAAGAAGCGAGTACTCTCGCCAACCATATAAAACCGCATTAGAAAACTTCAAAGAGATAAAAAACAAACAAACAAAGCTATAACCCATACAAACATTACAACAATACACCAAGAACAACAGTAACGTAATGAAATTCCCCATGAACTATTGTATTTTCCCCAATATTGTGTAGTATACGGTACGGACGAATCAACGCACTGAATCTTACCAAACGTTCGCCTCCTTGAGAAACGTTTTTGATGTGTTGCCTTTGGTTGAAGTAATAACGTCAGACTGGTTTGTCTGTATATTTGCTCTGCTGATCAAAGACGCCAGAGCGAAATAGCTCCGTGACACGCTCGCTAATAACATAAATATGATTCTCATCTTCTGCAAGTTTTAGTTTATCTATATGAATTTAGTATTATACGCTCAATTTCCTAGACCACTTTAAATAATTGCTTTATTTCTTCTTACTGTTGATAATTTTACAACCATAGCAAACGATAAAACTATACTTCCACATGATGTTAATAGCGTAATTAACGATGCTTTAACATATAGTTCTGTAACTTTCGTTACTGAAAATATAAATACTAATTACTCACCAGCATTTACACCACCACTAACAATAAAAAAAATTTTGTCCAGACCCTTTAATATTCATAATACCACATTCGGAAATTAAACAAATTCAGTTATCATTGACTCGAAGGGAATCTTTCACACAATTCGTCCCTAAGTTTGACGAACTGGCGTATGCCATTTTTTCATCATTCTGAGGAGTCTTCAAAAGATTTTGATATTCAGAGCTGCTAGTTAGCTCATCTGTTTTGGATATTTCGTTGCCAAATCTTTCAACGCAGACAGCTGAAAAAATTAATATGATATAGAGTATCAAAAACTGAGACTGACTGGAAAACAAAAACAAAAAAAAAGGATACGCCATTTCGTCAAAACAGGGACGAATTGACACATGGAAGCAGGTTTATCAATTAAATTTCGTACTTAAGCATCTATATTAGATACTTGGCAATCTGTCTGACACCTGTGTCAGTGTGATAGGCAAATCAAGGATACATTTCTGAAGTTGAGTTTGATACTCGGTAATCCGAGTGACACTTAGAAATGAGCTGACGAACGTCTAGCACTTCAAAACTAATCATGACACTTAACAATCCTCTTACAAACTCTTGGCGATATACATGAATAATTACACCTACTGTTGATATGTGTAACATTTCGGAGTATTCATGCCCGTAGGAGTGAGTACAACGTAATGGGATGGAATCATACCACTTGGGAATAAGCACGTCACTGTATGCAACTTGGTAATGAGAATATAGTTCACTTACGCATTATCTCACCATTTACATATAATGGAATGGAATATAAAATGCAGGCCAAAGGCCAAGCGCTGAGACCTAAAGGTCATTTAGGGGTTAAAGGAAAACCAAGTAAAAAAGTTTGAAATGTGTAACAGGAGGAAAACCTCACAGTTGCACTATGAAACAATCGTTAGAACAGGGCGGAAAGTGGTATGTAAGAAAGATAATATGAAAGTAGGTACAGTAATAGAAATAAAAGGATATTTCGAATCCCTTGGGAATAATCCACTCACTGAAGAATGTCTACCCACTGGTCCACCTTTCCCTGCACCAAGGATGTGCACATTGTTTGAAGGCAATGTTTACATTTCCGCAACTTCCGTCAGGAACTTCAAATTTCTTTTCTCCTTGCTCGTCGCTTGAAGAAACAAAACGTTCACTTTGGCAGTTGACACGAAACTTTTGGAGTTTCATCTGTCGCGTCTTCAACGACGGACAGAAAATATCAATTATACCTTTTTTCAAACGTAAAAGATAAATTTGTACCTGCTCACACTAGGGACAGATATATATATATATATATAGTATGTATATATATATATATATATATATATATATATATATATATATATATATATATATATATGTATATATACATATATATATATATATATGTATATATATATATATATATATAATAATAATAATAATAATAAGCTGGCGTGTCTCAGCAATTAACGAACTGTTTAGCAACAACAAGCAAATTCTGTACGGCACTATATCTTAACCTTTTCCATTCTCGATTCATACATATGGATACACAAACGTATTTCTATCTCTCTCTCCCCATCTATCTATTTATAAATGTGTGCGCGTACATATAAACTCTTGTAAAATAAAAATAAAAAAGCAAAGTATGACACAAAAGGTTTTTATACAGTGTTAACAAACAAATTGCCCAGTACTTGAATAACTTACAGTCTCAGTTAATGTGGCCTTGTCTATTTACTTATGTAACCTGATCCTATTAATCTATTTTCACACTGCGTATATCTCCACTGTCATTTAACCTTTACAACTTCATTCCAGATGTTCTAATGATTTAATCTATCCTAACAATGAATTAAATTATTCTTAATTTTCCAGACGGCTTCCTTTGTTTATCGTATTACGTTTCATCTGAGTGTCTGTGTTCACACTTTCGCATTCCGTCCAACGAACCAGCTATCTTTGACAATGGAAGTAAATGTATTGGTACCATAACCATTGCAGTTATTTTTTCTTTGAGTCACATCAAATTCTAAAGCCTTTCACTTTATAAGATAACAAAATACAGCAGGTTCTTGCTAGTTATATCAGTTAAAATAAAGCGTAACAAACTGAGTGATGGAGAAATGTCAGATGTTTGCGGTACTATCACCGTGAGGAGGAGAAGCAGGGAATACAAAGGAGGGTGAGAAAGAGACGGAGACGGAGGAGGAGGAGGAGGAGGAGGAGGAGGAGGAATGAATGAAGTGTTGGAGAGAAAAAAAAAAAAAAAAACAGAATCCTGAAATAAAAAAACTAAAATCAAGATTAAGGAGGAGACCACAGGAAGGTCATGGGTGAGGGTTAGGGGGAAGCGGAGATGCAGGGGGAGTAGGACACACAGCACAGAGGCCTTCCCTCCTGAGAGAGAAGAGAGGAGAGAGAGAGAGAGAGAGAGAGAACAAATGCATTCACCGAGTACCTTGGCCTATTTAAAAGCATAGAAAATGCACTGTTCTTTTTCAGCAACTAACTTTCAAAAATGAATTAAAACGAAAGACAAATTAATACAGTCAGCCACAAGGACAAAGCACCATGCCAACACTACTAAGCCCCAGGTACTCCCTTTTCGTACCGTCCACGCGTATACCTTCAATTTAAAACGTCGGGTATCAATGAGAGAGCGGCAATTTAAACGCCACTGACCGTCAAGCCAGTTTAGCCAATTCAAAAAAACCTTCCGGAAGTTAATCCGAGCTTCTGTCTTATACAATGCAGGAGGCTATTCTGCCTTACTGACCCGTACTAAAGGTTTTTCTCGCAGCGCTATTCTTTCGCACAATGATAATCTTTCTCAGGATGCCAGCCTTTCGAAAGTGCCAATCTTTCACATAACGCCAGTCTTTCCAACAGTGCCAGTCTTTCGCACAATACCAGTCTCTCCCACAATGACGGTGGTCTATTGCATACTGCCAGAAGTTTTTCGCTCGGTGACCAAAGGCTTTCGCCTAGTGCCATGGGTCTTTCGCACAGTGCCAGGAATATTTTCCTCAGTGCCTGAGATCGTTCGCACAGTGGCAGGAGTATTTTCCCCTCAGTGCCTGAGATCGTTCGCACAGTGGTAGGATTATTTCCCCTCAGTGTCTGAGGGCTTTCGCACAGTGCCAGGAGTATTTCCCTCGGTCCCTGAGGTCTTTCCCCCAGTGAAAGATGTTGAAGTACTACTCTGAAGAGATTTTTACGATTAACTTGATGTTTTGGTAATTATATATTATTTATTCATCTTTTACCTGTTAATACTATACTATTGACATGCCAACGACATCTCCGTCATAATACAAAAAAGCTATCCATAATTATGATAATAATAATAGAAATTACCGAATAAATATTAATAAAGTAATGAAAATAATTTTCAATAACAATATTAATGATAATGTAGATTACATCACCTCTATTTGTAGCGCTAAATATTAGACAGATAATTACAGCATAAACAG
>NC_087220.1:40416157-40421157 GCF_015104395.2 Macrobrachium nipponense | reverse complement strand
CGGCAGTGGGTAGGGGAGTTAGACGCACTGCTGATGAGCCCTCTGTGTAGGTGGTTGAAGAGGCAAATTATGTGGAAACTTACTGCACATGGGTTACATCCAAGATCCGCAGTGGGAATAAGTATGGGGTGGTGACAGTTGTTTCTTTATGGGGACACCCCTTGTCCTGGGCAGTTGGCTTCATGTTCGAAGACATAAAGACAATTAATAATAATAATAATAATAATAACAATAATAACAATAATAATAATAATAATAATAAGAAGAAGAAGAAGAAGAAGAAGAAGAAGAAGAAGAAGAATAGCAGGAAAAAACAGAGTAATAATCCTCAAAACGTAAAAAGAACGAAGGTAAGACCGTAATCACATACTAATAGCGTACATCGTCTTCCTTGCATACTTTCTCCCTGAAATACTACAGCGCAAGAGACCTACTGGGGCCCTGTTCACGAAGACAATTTGCATTCTAATGGCCTCCGCAAAAATGCTAAAGAGAGCAGTAAAGCGCTTAATGAACGAGGCCCAGAGGAATCATGAATGCTATAACAGAGGCAGTCCTGAGTCTTCCTAAGTTTCACTTAGATTAAACCATGACTTGAAGAGAGAGTGTTTAGTTAATAATTTCATTGTTTGGTTAAAACGACCTTAACTCTCAAAATTAGAAAAGCAAAACAAAATGAATAACATAAAAAAAATCAAATCTGTTTTTTATAACCAAACACTAAGCCACAGATAAATACACTAATATTATTGTTAATAATAATTACATTTATATTCATAATACTACCAGGACCTCTAACCGATTAAGATGCTTTTGTGCAAAAAGCTTCTATAATTGCAATTTAAACACCTCACCATTACAAAGCAAAAGAATTATTCATAAATAAAAACCAGGAAAGAAAACTTTTGCTTACTGCAAGAAAGCTTCCAGCTCAATTGAGGACTGCATCATATTGAACATTATCTCTCTCTCTCTCTCTCTCTCTCTCTCTCTCTCTCTCTCTCTCTCTCTCTCTCTTCTTCTTCTTCTTCTTCTTCTTCTTCTTCTTCTTCTTCTTCTAAGATGGTGTGAATAGAGAGATAACGCACATTTATGGATGTCAAATTTATCTTGAAATGAATCCCGACCCGGATCACGTTACTACTATTTTACCCTTTCAAGTTATTAGTCTGCCAAGCAAATCAGAGGGTATTGTATTAACTAAATCAGACTTGCGAAATCAAAAGTACCAGAAACAAACGGAAGCCAAAGATTATTATTAATATTATTATTGAATATTATTATCATTAATATTATCAATATTTTATTATTATTATTATTATTATATTATTATTATTATATTATTATTATTATTAATTATCAAATATTAATATCATTATCATTAATTAATTAATTAATTAATTATTATTGATATCATTATCCTTATCATTATCAATATCAATATCAATATTATATAGAACAGCAGAGGAACGGGTTTTTTCCCCATATCCAAAAACCGCACATCTACGCCCGTTATAGTGATAACATTTTTGTACATGCTAAGGACGATGATGAAATAGAAACACTCCGCTGCACATTCACGGTCTGAAGACCTCCGTTTACACGGAAAAGACGATCTCGGTCTCTGTCTGAACAGAGATAGCGAGTGCCCTTCAAGATACAAGAACACCACCATCAAATTCAAGGCCTTCGCAAGAAGGGCTTTAACGTACTGTTCTTCTTGGCAGGGCACGCACCGAGAATTGGACTGCGTCTCCCAAGTACTCATAAATAATGGGTATTCTAATAGGCGAGTCACTCAAGAAATTCGTATGGCCCGACACGCAAAGATGTGTTCGACTTTTTCTTCACTACCGACATCGATACGCGGCTTGACCGCGTCATTTATCATCAAAACAGCCACAAGAGAAACCTAATTATGGAAAAAAACGCAGCTCCACTAGCGAGAGATCCTCTGAAGTAGACGAATGGGGTATACCGATTCAAATGCACAGTCCGTGATGTCCCGACCCTTATATCAGTATGACCACCATGGAACTGGCGAAGAGAATCTCTCGTCCTTCTCAGAAAGCGCCGTAAAAAAAATACTATGAGAGATGCCCACAACACTAATAACACAAAGAATGAAATAGTGGGGGAATACTTAAGTAATCGGAAAGACTCCCAACCCAGTGCGCTTACAGCTGCTAGAGGCGCTCTTAATACAACAGAAGCCCTTACTTCATACCGACCAAGTAGTATTCATTCTACCTACCAGTACTTGGCGGCCTGTTGCTCCTGTAGATGACAGACCGGCGCTAGACATCACAAGAAACGACAATCCCGAACGAGATACTCATAATAATGTCTGAGATTCTGAGAGTCGCCCGGCGCCTTAGAAAATGACGTCACACCAGCCTACCCGCTCAGCAAGAGATGAATCTTTGGATTGCTAGTAGTTATATCTCGGCTGCAAATCACCCGCGCGAATTTTCTCCTCAGCCAATCAGCGGGCAGCTTAATTTGACCGCCCCCCTCCCCTCCCCCACCGCTGACCTCCTCGAATATGAAAAGAAAGACTCCCACTGAGAGTCGTCGTTATTCGTCGCTGAGCCGCAGTGTTGCGGACCTGCAGTCGTCGCTGAGCTGCAGTCGTCGCCGAGACTTCCCTCCCTGGCCTTCCCTTACTTGCCAGGAATCCTATTACACTCTTTCTCACCTACTGATGGGTACTTTAGTGTTTAAAAGGGCTTGTAACCCTGCCTGTCGAACTTTTCATTTCCTTGACCATAATCACTTTCATGTTAATGACTTGTTACCCTTACGGGATGCTCTAAGAGCAAGAGCCCGTGCCACCAATAATGGCTGGCTTAATCTATCCACCACCACCACCACCAAATGCCTGTCTGCCCGTGTCTTTTGGCGTGACTATGCTCAGTAGAGCCTAAGCGAAACGTGGCCTTGATTAACACTGAAGCAGACTCTCCTAAAGGACAACTCTGTGGAGGATGAACTCCCGATTTCAGTATTTTGCCCTGTCATTGGAAAATAAAACTGATCCAAATTTTTTTTTGCACCCCTGCTTTCCTTTTTTTGCCCTTCCGCCAAGTATGACGAGTATCGGCGTGTTGTTGGCATAACACAACACCTTTAATCCCATATGATTATTATTATTATTATTGTTTAACAGTACAAATATATTTTATAATACATTTGTAAAGATATAAAAATTGTGGATTTGTTTCTCCATTATTATTATAATATTATTGAAAAAGAAACCCACAAAATCACTTTGTAACTTGTTTACTTCTAAGTATTTATATTTAGTTTTACTCCACACTCTAGTACTTTCAGGCCCACCTTCTGTGGCCCATTCTCAAGAGATGTTTGGGATGTTAGCCTGGGTCCAAAGGCCCAGCAGTCTTCTGGACCCAGGCCTAACATCCCAAACATCTCTTGAGAATGGGCCACAGAAGGGCCTGAAAGTACTCGAGTGTGGAGTAAACCTAAATGTAAATACTTAAGAAGTAAACAAGTTACAAAGTGATTTTGTGGGTTTCTTTTTCAATCTTCAGAAGAAAACTGAAAGAAGTTTTTGTTTGATAATATTATTATTATTTTATTATTATTATTATTATTATTATTATTATTATTATTATTATTATTATTATTATTATTATTATTATTAACCGCTGCAGAAAATGTAGGTTTCCTGACTGCAATGATTTCACAAATGACAGCAGTATTATCATCACCAACAGTATCCCTACGGATTGAATTAAATTCATTTTCGGGAAAACGCAACATCTCTCTCAAATGAGCCCAGATCCCTATCCCTCTGGGCATAAAACTAAGACTGATAATAAACTCTATAGCAACCGGAGGCTTACACCCAAAATTACATCGTGCGGGTTTCAACATCAGTGCTAAATCTTCCCTTTCTCTCTCCCCTATGTTTTGTGGACATTACGTTTTGTATTTACGTCTACTACCCTGACGTAATTTGGAAGATGAAAGGATACTCCATGATAAAAATGCTATGTAAGTCTCTCTCTCTCTCTCTCATACACACACACACACACACACACACACACACACACACATATATATATATATATATATATATATATATATATATATATATATATATATATATATATATATATACATATATATATATATATATATATATATATATATATATATATATATATATATATTTACCATACACCAATGACCGAGGGTTTCATCAGTGTGTGTGCAACACAATATATTCTATAAACCAAAATCGGTTACAATTACCGGTATTTGCCACTGTGGCTTGCATATTTAGACGGCAGTTTCCTGCACATATATCATACACGAAATCGGACTACCCTGTTGACTGGCAGGTTGCCACGGCTCGATAACGAAACCTGAGTCGTTGATCCCATGACCCTCTCTGCCCGGCAAGAACCCCTCACAATCAACTGGCCATCAGATACCAAATTCGCCCCTTTGGTTCATTGGAACGCGAAAATATTTCAGGAAAATTTTATATTCCCCAACCACAATGTAAATATATGCAGTATATATGACACTAGATAGAGGGTTTCTTACACAAAAATACTGAAAACTGATGCTGAATGAATAAATATGACTATTCACAGTTCAAGTACAAGCTGAAGAAACAAGGCTAAAGACTATTATTCATTAACCAATAAGGGGAGGACCGCAAAAATAATACAGTATATGCATAAATACTTGTTAAAATAGGTCAACACACTGCTAATAAGGCTTTTTCGGCAGGGGTATGAAGTAAGCCACAGCATTCTTAAAGCAATTTAAGAGAAGAAAAAGTGCTCCCTTATGAACTAAATCTAATGAACTTGAAACAGTCCTCACAACTCCAGCAAAAGCCAACAAATCGCGGAGGGACGAACGCTAAAATTAATTCCCCCTGAAATCGAGTCGAAGCTTCAAATATCTTAATTTCATTCCATAACTCCCGCATATGAGCTTATCAAGCGCGTCTTAATCCA
>NC_087220.1:40398657-40411157 GCF_015104395.2 Macrobrachium nipponense | reverse complement strand
TACACTAAATGTCCCAATATCCCAAGCCAATTAGGGTATGTATCCACCTTTGCAGCGTGTTTATAGTACAAGTCCGTTGCGGATGACCGTAAAACCATAAACAAAAGACTGTGAATGTCATACAAATAATGATCCCAAAGAAATATCAGTCCTAAATAACGACCTCTCAAAAACCCTTGGGGGTCACTATCTAGAAACCGCTCTGCCGACGTGGAGTCAGAGAAATTTGTTTCTTATGAATAGAAACTCATTTCTCGATATAATGTGGTTCGGATCTCACAATAAGCTGTAGGTCCCGTTGCTAGGTAACCAGTTGGTTCCTAGCCACGTAAAAAACTATCTAATCCTTCGGCCAGCCCTAAGAGAGCTGCTAATCAGCTTAGAGGTTTGGTTAAGCTAAGATATACATAACGTTAACTGTCTAAGAATGATACGGGATTCCTAAACACCTAGGGGTTCACGAGCCTTTACAAGAATGCTTCTAATTACCTAAGAAACTTATAATTCCATAAGAATATGAGTATGAATTGTACGGAAACAAGCGCACACTACATGCGCAACAACCAACATCTGGAACCCCGTAAACTCAGATGTGACTTAAGGACGCGCGTCAACACTTGTAATGGACGAATACAGGATTAAATATCAACGTAAAAACGGGTACGTTTGCAAATAGACTTTCCACGTATACAAGGAATTCCGTGTATGTCAGAGAGAGAGAGAGAGAGAGAGAGAGAAGAGAGAGAGAAACTGGTCTCTTCTAAATCAAATGAATCAAGAGAGATATAAAGAAGAACTCTTGACACTACCTACATTGAAATTTAATCGAGAATGAATTTCACGAGACTGAGAACACAGGCACAACCATATTATTCAATCAAAAAATCAAAAGCGACCTTTTCTTTTCTGTGAAGCTCCGGCCACACTCTTCCACGTTATGACTACAAATAAATGCATAGATGCGACATCCAAATCTAATTAGAAAAAATAAAACTGGTTGGCAATTCTACGTTTCTTATCGTCCCCATCTCTCCAAACACATGATGGTCCGCTGGTATGGTGGTAAGTGTCGTGGCATGCTACTCAAATGCCACGGAGGGTTCGCGTCTGCCGCAGGTCGATGAAAAATCACTGACTCTGTATCATGATCAGTTACTGCTGCAGTGTGGTGTCTGCAGTGGGAGGTTGAAACCAACATTCTTTGGAGGCTTGAATATAAAGTCAAAGGCCCCTGTCTGCTTGTTCCAAGTAAATTGGTTTAGTCTACTGAAATAACATATATAATTAATAATAATAATATTCGGAAGTTTCTCATAATAAACGACATATATCACATATGAATAAAAAACTAACTCATCTTCCTAAATGTCAATGATCCTAAAAAATAAATAAATCTATAAATAAATCAATTAATTAATAATTAAATAATTAAATACCCAATCCTGGCAGATAGCAACATAAGTACAAGAGCATCCTTCCTTAATCGCAAAAACCTAGACACGGCCACGCGAATAAATAAAAAGAATAAATAATTAAATAAATACATTAACGGTTTAATTTATCTATACAATCAACCGTTCCAGATCCACATCAAAATCCACACATCTTCGAATACATCATACGATACTTACATGTGGCAGATATACATTTTTCAAAATCATAAGAACCCTCGGGTTCGAATATAACAATCCGGGCGCATCTTTAACAGCCTATTAAGCCATTTCCCGACGGCAGATGGTTCAGTTTTAAAGCTCGCGAATGTCTCCTTCGCCCTCGGACACAGTTTTACAACCGGGCCGCTTCTCATATAAACTTCGATCATCCGCCTTATGTTGTTAAGGACCACCCCACGAAGACCAAAGTAAATTCAAAGCATTACGGAAGAGACTATATTTTGTGTATATTCATACAAAAATATAATTATACATAAAATTTCCATACCGATTTTACACTTAGAAGTATGAAAACTTATACTATTTGTTGTACTAGTGATACAGAAATTAAACAGTTCCTGAAGGGATATCTTTGAAAAGTGCAGGAACTTTGTGAATGGGTATCACATCCTGTAAAAGTACACACTAATCGTAGGTGCTGTAATTACCTTTTTATTCATTTTATGCATTTACAAAAACAATACATTTTTAATACAGATTTTACACAAGAAAATTTTTAAAACTTATAAATTTATATAAAGAAAATTAAGCAAACACTTTTGCGGGATTTTGCAGTGTTTCTCAGGATTTGCTAATATTCGTGTCTGTAAAAAAAAAAACTTGCGTATGATAATTAGTTAGGCTCAAATGAAAAGTGTACGCTGATGTGAATTCGTGCAACTCGAATCGCGAAAGATTGAGGTATTACTCCAGTCGTATTTGGTGTCCCCTCGAGCCCTTACCTCTGGCAGCAAATCTTAAAAGCTCATTTACAAGTCACTGCTGGGTAGACTGGCTGGAGGTGACTGGGGGTTCCTTCCAGTTTTCCGCTTGTTGATCCGTTACCTGTGGGTGGGTGCTGGCATCTGCTGGTAGGTGTCTTGTCCCTGGGGGATGTCGTTGCATATTTGCAGCTAAGTGGACCGGGCGAAGATGACTGGGGTTGCTTCCATCGGCAGTGGTTGGGTGCTGGTATCGGCTAGGGTCAGGACAGAGTAGTAGGTGTCTTGTCCCTTGGTGATGCTGGTGCTTGTTCACAGCTGGGTGGACTGGTTGGAGATGACTGGGGCTTACTTCCATCAGCTTTATGTGGGTGCTGGCATCTGCTGGGGTCAGGGCATGATGGGTGTCTTGTCCCTGGGGGATGTTGGTGATTGTTTGCAGATGGGTGGTCTGGTTGGAGATGACTGGGGGTTGCTTCCCAGTTTGCCTTTTGCTGACCCATCAGATTTGGGTGGGTGCTGGCATCTTTGCTCATGGTCAGACCCCAGTATTTGCATCAAGAAATCAAATACATAAGGAAAAATAGGGACAGATTTATGCTAACCTTCACGTTTACTAGATATCCCCTATAATAAAGCCCACGAAAGTTTTATAGTGAAAATAACATGGAGAAAAAAACTCGTAAGAACATTCTTAGCTTGCCTTACTCCAGTGGTTTTGAAAAACATAAAATCATTGTTAAAATCTTTTATTGTCAACTTAGTTTTTCCTATAATAACAAACTTAAAGAAATATTTTAAAAAAATAGCCCTAAAGACAACAACAACATAATATTTAAAATTCCATGTTTGGACTGGCCCTCTTTTTATATCCAATCTAGCAAGGATTTAGAAGTACTAATTAAACAGCATAAATATTCCGTCAAAACTGGGCAAACATCCAATAGTGTAAAGTAGTATATTCATATGTTTACTTATATGTATACACTTACATGCATACATATATGCAGGCAGACACACACACACACATATACTATTTATATATATATATATATATATATATATATATATATATATATCATATATAACACATATATTTATAATATTAAACTTACACTGGCCGGAAAGGCTACCATTCAAACAACAGAAGTCAACCAAGCTTGTATAACACTAAACTCGAAACAAAACCGTAAAAAAAACGAAAAAAAGCAATATAATCATTTGTCCCCAAAAAATCTTTACTGGAGGGAAAAATCCTCCCTATTTCCAGGCAATTAAACCGACAGACACAGAGTCTTGTAAAGTCCAAAGCCCTTAAAGAAAAGGCGTAAAAAAACTCTGAAAACATCGCATGAGGACATGACGTCAAACGCACCACGAGGGAAAAGTCTCGTCCGTGACTCGTATAATCGGTTATTATGGTGTTTTATTACAGGTCGTTTCGAAGCAACGAACACACGCAGCAATTCTGGGTTTCGGTTGATAAGATGTTTCGTTACATTCGCACATACATACGTACGTACATGTGCTTCTTCAATTTCGCATGAAAAGGCTTACTACGCCTTATTTTCTTTTGCTATAAAAACCAGTACATATTTCCTAATTATTACACTTGATACCACACAAACAGAAATGCACGCTCGCACCTCTCTCACATGTATACATGTATACACAGACACAGACACACACATAATATATGTACATACATATACATACTATGAGTATGTATGTATGTATGTATGTATGTATAGTATATATACTTGTATATACATATACACGTATATAAAATGCCTCAATTATACCTTATTATCATACGCAAGATTTAATTCTGTTTCGAAATTACTGCATCAAATCATATCACGATTCAGTAAGGCAATGATGTTCACTAACACAAGCTACTGCGCTGTTTCCAAATTTTGCTATACAAATGCATTATAGTAATGTAATCATTAAGAAAATAAAACCTAAAATTATTCGTTTTAATAACTGAATAAAGGATTAGTATAAATCAAGTATGACATACATACATATATGCATGCAAGCATAATGCACAACCACGCAACACGTTACTACACTATTTCGCTTTAATAGCCGTAATAAAACTTGCCCATGAAATCAAAATAAAGGCTTCCGTCAGATAATGCATTAAATATGTGATGCATAAATGCATACATTCTTGTCAACGCAACAAGTTACTGCACAGTTTGAATCTAATAGAGGCCATAAAACTGACTGAATGCGGTATCAAATTTACGCATTTCACTGAATAATTATGAAAGGAAAATATACATAGACGCCAGTAGAAGCAGATGGTCGCTACGTTATTTTTGTTTGACGGCCGTAAAAAAACCTCATCATTTCTGTCATAAAATGGACAAAAACGAGTATTTCAATGGCGCATTGAACAGATTAAAAAATTAAAATAAACGACACATCGATTAAATTTACAAAAATAAATAAATAAATAAATAAATTACGTATCGATCACATTCATTAGAAAAATAAAACAAATGACGTACTGATCGTATAGAAGACTACACACTTCCCGACAACTTTATATCGACCCATTCCTTATGATAGTAGACCTAGCAGGCAGGTTACGACCACAGACGACCACAAATGGTGAATGACCACGACCTCAATCAGCTGTCCGTAGACAGTGTCATAGCTATCGTTACGTGGATTGAGTTGATCTGGATGGAACTAACCTTAAAGGTGGGTCCACACGATCGAACAATGTCCGACGATCAAACATTGTTACCATATCTTAGGCGAAGAAGGATGACGTCATAAGCGCTGAAACGATGGAAGTAGATCTGGCAACAAACAGTGGTACCAGATGAGGTTGTATACCACTGTTTTTACTCTACTCAAGGCCAAGACCGGCAGACAATTGTTAATTGGTAACAATGATTGTCCGTCGGACATTGTTCGACCGTTTGGACGCACCTTTAATAAGCCACTGTGAACTAAGAATTTTGCTTTGATGGGCCAAGGGGGAACGAAGCCCCCGGGCTATGCCGGTCACGACTGATAAAATAAAGCGAGAACCCCCGGGGTTATAAGGGTTGGGGAAGAGGGGAGGGGTCCAAGAAGGAGCGAAGTACCAAGGGTCATCTAAGGGTCCATCCATTGGAGAGCAGAACCCTGCCCTGGGGTCAAGCAGAACGCTGTGCCCTAGGTGGGGTTAGATAAGGGTGTATCAATGATAAGATCATTTGCATAGCGAAGAGTAGCTTTAGTAAAGAAAAAACAAAATTAACCGTCACTGCCGCCTTAAATTTATTTTAAATGAAACTTCTGCGCGGTCTACTTCCACAGCACCAAAAATGTTAATTCCTATGATGATAATGGTATCTACTACAATTCAATAAATACAAGGGAACGATCATTTTTTCAATGAAAAGTAAACCAAAGCCAACAGGTATGTAGAGGGTTACAAGTAAATATACAGCGATGATTAAAATGCCAGTAATACAGCCAGCAAAACGCTGAGCTTTGTGGTACAATCATATAAACTTCGGGGGAATTAACCTGCTGAAAAGGGTCGAATGATACGGCAACAAAACAACAGATATAACATCAGTCTCATTTATTACAAGAGCGCATGCGGGGAAAAAATTTGAAAACAAAAGTTGCGCATTCGATATTACGAAAATAAAAAATTAAATACAAATTTGCAGTAATAATCATTAATTAAACATCAGGCTTTAGAATTATAAATCGCCCACACCCGCCTTTTCAGGTTTCGAAAATGTCATCAGTCTTGCAACTTACAAGTGGAGGATTATGCTTCGCTCGGGGTCAGGGTGCAGTCAGAATATGGGCTTCTCCCCCAAAAGTGATCTTATAGTGAAAGGGTGAGTAAAAACAAACCTGAAACTAACTTGACAAAAACTATGCTTAATTCGTGTGTCGTTTACTTGTTTACCTGTTCGCAGTGAGGTCTGCGATACGTGGGATCCAGTTCCCGCTGGCTCAGACACGGAATTTTGGAACACAAGAGGTCTTTCTGTTAAAACTAAGTTTCCTCTTTCTAAACCACCTTTTTCTGCCATAAGGGAACATAGTTTAGCACGGGACCATTCGTTCACTGACATGGAGTTTAGAGTACTGTCTTTTTTGTCCAAATTGACTGGACCTTTTACTTTCAGAGTCGCTGGTTGTAAAGAGGATGAAACCGGAATTGAACAACAACTCGTCCGGTATTCAACTAACTATCGCGTGATTTCATAGTAGGTCCACAAGTGGGTCGTTAGCCATTTTACTTTGGGTGTGGTAGTTTGTTTACATTTCACCTTATTTTTATGTTTTGCGTTTGTTTTAGGTTTTTCTTCGTAATTTTGTGATTAACTTTTTAGTTTGTATTTGCAGTTCGATTTATGTTTTGTTAGTAGTTTTACTGAAGATTTTAATAAGACAATTTATTTTATTGAAATTTTAGTGATTTCTCATCCTTGTCAATACTTCAGCCTGATGATGAGGTTTTATGCCTCGAAAGCTCGTTTAATGAAGAATGTTCTTCCTGGTCTCGGCAATATTATTTATCATCAAGTTAAGACTTCCAAGTAGCAGCCCAATTATTGAGAATACACACACATACACACACACACTCATATATATATATATATATATATATATATATATATATATATATATATATATATACATCGAGCTACAATGTCCTTTAATATCTAATTCGCTCTACCTCGGAATTAATTTATTTTCATATATGCTTAACTGAAGGGGAATTTTTTACACGATAATAGATTTGCCTGGTCCCGGGCGCGAACCCAAGAAGACATTCAAATCCAGGAACGTCAGTGAAGCTTTTACCTACCCCACCACCGCGAGAGGCTATAAGTTTATGTCGTCTCTCACCCTCAAATACCTTTCGCGCTCAGGTAATTCGTTGGTTTGGAGACAACATCAACCCACCTCGACTCCGGTAGCGTTGTAGTACTTATGAAAGCACGTAGCCATTATATAAGTCATGACACATTACCGTGATTCATATACATACATCGAGCTATAATGTCCTTTATTCTAATTCCGAGGTAGAGCGAATTAGATATTAAAGGACATTGTAGCTCGATGTATGTATATGAATCACGGGTAATGTGATATGACTTTTATATATATATATATATATATATATATATATATATATATATATATATATATATATATATATATATATATATATATATATATATATATATATATATATATTTATATACATGCATATATAAAGATGTGTTTGTAACTGAATCACGAAAATATGGAATGTGGTGAATACATAAATAAAGACAAAATCCACGAAGGAAAGAGATACGATGGCGTTCTGCAGGGCCTTTCGACATCTTGTCCCTTAATTAGCCGACTGAAGAAATACAAATTAAGTTTACAACGAAAGCTCGTATCAATGACAGATGGGGATTTTACAACAAAGGAAAATTATGTATCTGGAATCCAACGCAATTGAAGAATTAGTAGACCTACCAAAACAGGGTTAACAGGTTTAACAAAAGATAAGGGCCAACAGCTCAGAATCAGAGACAATACAATTAAAAGATTATGCAAATAAGATGACTGACCACCAAAAAATGTTATAAAAATACAACTCGATAACTGCTATTGGTAAAGAACAACCATTTTTGCACGATGAATATTTAAAAAAAAAAAAAATCAAACAAACTTACGAATACATAGAAAATACATTTATATAAGGTAATTAATTTGTAATTAACTCAGTGATTCTTGAACATTTTACTAATACCGGGGTCGAAATAATACATCCAAGGGCTAAGGTTAAAATTACACCTGGAAGTTAGCTGTATAATAGCGGATGCTAAAAGATTTCATGAAGGGAAAACTTTCGATCTGGTAATCACTGACTTTTCAGTCCTATTTATCCTATGAGAGTTTTCACTTCAATGAATGAATAGCATTGGACGTTTGCCCAGTTTTGACAATAATTGTGCTGTTTAATTTATACTTCTAAATCCTTGTTAGATTGGCCAATGTAAAATGAGGAGCAGTCCAAACAAGGAATTTTATATATTATGTTGTTTTCCTTAGGGCTCTTTTTTTATTAACATTTCTGTTAGTGTTTTATTATAGGAAAAAACGAGGTTGACTTTAAAAGATTATAACAGTGATTTTACGTTTTCAAAGCCGCTGAATAATGCAAGCTAAAAATGCTCCTAGGGATTTCTTCCTCCATGTTATTTTCACTTTAAAACTTTTCGTGGGCTTTATTATAAGAAATATCAACATGTGAAGAATAATAAAAACAAGAACAGATTTATGTTATCCTTCACATGTACTAGATATTTGTTATAATAAAGCCCACAAAAGTTTTATAGTGAAAATAACATGGAGAAAAAACTCCTAAGAACTTTCTTAGCTTGCCTTTCTTTAATGAATTTGAAAACATAAAATCATTCTTAAAATCTTTTATTGTCAAATTCGCTTATTTTTCTCTAATAACCCACTGGAAGGAGTGTTAATCAAAAATAGCCCTAATGAAAACAAAAACATAATATATAAAATTCCATGTTTAGACTTATCAGTACAAATTAAACAGCATTAACCATTCTGTCAAACCTGAACAAAGATCCAATTCTATATTTATTGATTTAAGTGAAAACTCTCACAGGATAAATTGGACTGAAAGTTCAGAGATTGCCAGATATAAAGATCTCTCTTCACAAAATCTTATAGATTCCGTTATTATACAGCTTACTTCTAGTTGTAATTTTAACCTTAAGCCTGGGATGTACTATTTGGACCCTGGTATTAGTAAAATGTTCATGAATGGCCTAAAAGATAAAATCACTGAGTTAATTACAAGTTAGTTACCTTATTTTCTATGTATTCGTAGTTTAATATTTTTTTTTTAAATATTCACCTTACAGAAAAAGGTGAGTTATTAAGATGTACTTGTCTTGTCCCTGCTTCTGAGCTGTTGGGCCTAAACTTTTGTTAAACCTCTTAAAACTGTTTTGACAGGTCTACTAATTCTTCAGTTGTGTTGGATTCCAGGCACATACTTTTTCCTTTGTCATCCCCATCTGTCATTTACACGAGCTTTCTTTGCCAACTTATATTCATATTTCTTCAGTCTACTAAGTAAAGGACAAGAAGTCGAAAGGCCTTGCAGTACTCCATTGTTCCTCTTTCCTTCGTGGATATATATATATATATATATATATATATATATATATATATATATATATATATATATATATATATATATATATATATATATATATATATATATATATTATAATATATAAGCAAATACACAGGAAAATTACCGGTAGAAGGTCAGTACCAAGCACTTTTTCGTGCTTATTCGCGCATCGTCGTGCCCTGAGAAAGCGCTTGGCACTGACCTTCTACCTGTCATTTTCACATTGTATTCACTAATATAATGAAGTCATTTGCATCTACTGTTATTTTTAAGCATATATATATATATATATATATATATATATATATATATATATATATATATATATATATATGTGTGTGTGTGTGTGTGTGTATATATATATATATATATATATATATATATATATATATATATATATATATATATATATATATGTATATATATATATATATATATATATAACATATATATATAATATATATATATATATTATATATATATATATATATATATATATATGATATCTTTACAGAACGATATCGCATTCTGGCAAAACATGAACACCCAAGCAAGTAAATCCTCTCAAACATACACGCTACCTCAGATACCTAGGGAGAGAGAGAGAGAGAGAGAGAGAGAGAGAGAGAGAGAGAGAGAGAGAGGGAGCCTCGAAGGAGAAACTCATCCATTACAACGTTGCATGACACAGAGATCCAGGAGAAACGGCGCCAGACTTCACATACTTGCGTGGGTTAGCACCCGACAGTCCACGGAATGGAAATGAACTCCCATATCCTTCGACGTTGGTAGGGTATGAAAACGTCTGCTTACGTACCCTAGCACACACACACATAGATATATACATTATAGATAGATAGATATGTGTGTGTGCGTGTGTGTGTGTGTATGTGTATGTGCGTGTGTGTGTCTAATCATTCCATTTTCAAGTTTAGTCTGACGAAGCTTTTCTGTGACTAAAACTTTTTTGTTTGCTCAAATTAAATTATATGCGATTCTACATATTATTGTGCATTTTATTTGTGTAATTTTGGTGCATCGGAATATACAGATACGATAAATATACATTTACATTTACATTTATATATATTAATACACGATCACACACACACATATATATGTATAATATATATATATATATATATATATATATATATATATATATATATATATATATATATATATATATATATTAGTAGGACCATAAAACTCCCACGGAGGACATCGAACTATCAAGCCAGACTTAACGATGTAATTTTCCCGTCATCTGAGGGCCGCCCTGTAAAGAGTGAGTCATTAACAAAGTATATTTCTTCGCTTCATTTCTCATGATGTTCCACGCTAGATTTGGGCTGAGGCTCGCCTGCCTCCGTCTTATCAAAACAACAAGAAAACCCAACAGCAGAACAACGCACGGTATCAAAATCTCTCTCTGTCTCTCTCTCTCTCTCTCTCTCTCTCTCTCTCTCTCTCTCTCTCTCTCTGTTACTTTTGTTAGTTACTTGAATTCTCCGACACAGTCTCGCCACCTTTCTGCTGCTATCATTGTATTATCGTAATTCTCTCCTCTCTCTCTCTCTCTCTCTCTCTCTCTCTCTCTCTCTCTCTCTTTCAATAGACGAGGCTTCAACTACAAATTGGGCATAAGCCCTCTTATCCATTCAATATTCTTTATTTGGTTTTGGAGATAGTTGCAAACTGTCCCGAGAGAGAGAGAGAGAGAGAGAGAGAGAGAGAGAGAGAGAGAGAGAGAGAGAGAGAGAGAGAGAGAGAGAGAGAGAGAGAGAGGCGGGCAAGGCGATTGGTTTATGATGATGATTATGCCATAGACACCAATTTAGCAATAATCTTCGACTAATATTATAGGCTACGTTATTTCACACGAAAATAACTGGGAGAGAGCGGTGAATATTATGATTATGATGACAGAGACTCCAGAGAGCTGTAATCTTCTAATAATGTTTTCGCACTCAAATGAGAGAGAGAGAGAGAGAGAGAGAGAGAGAGAGAGAGAGAGAGAGAGAGCAAACTACCTACCTCTAATACCCACAAGCTAAGGAACTCAGGAAAGACACTGAACCCATAAGGACCACAATGTCCCCGCGCGTGCAGTAACGTAGCCGACGCAAAGGGAATAAAATAAATAATAATAGAACAGGATTAACTTCTCAGGCCTCATTGGCACCCAATGATACACACACACACACACACACACACACGACATTTCTTCAGTTCCGCTGAAAGTTTCTAAGCAATGACCTTTGGAATGAAGTTGTTAGCCCCACGTTGACGTCTTCACTGGCGGTCACCCACTCAAAAACTAACCAGTCCCAGTGTTAATTATCTTATGATTGCTAGTCCAGCGAGTGTTAGATGTATGTCATTCCACGATAAAAACCACTGCTAAACAGTAACAGAGACAGAGAGAGAGAGAGAGAGAGAATATATATAGCAGCTGCTAAGGGCGTATAACTTTAATCGTAACATTAAGAAGACCTGAGTGACGATGGACGAATCATCGGCGACAAAGAGTTGGCCTTTTTATTATGATTATTGTTATTATTATATTATAATTAGAGATTCGGTCTCAGGACACACACACCGCCCCCCCCCCCCCCAGCCCTCAATTCCACACCCCTGTATCACCACCCTACTTCCCCATTCCTAAATCCACCCCCGCCCCCCAACCCCCGCCCCTTTTCTCTTGTGCCCTCTCTCCTCCTCCTACTCCTCCTCCTCTGCTCCTGCTCCTCCTCCTCCTCCCCTCCTTCCCTTCTACCGGAGCCTTATGGCGACTCAGAAGGACAACTTTAAAGGGGGGGGAGTTTTTCGACATGCCGCCCCTAAACTCCGGGAACTCCCTCATTATTACTCCGGAGGACAAGGACCTCCCTTTCACGTCCCTGGCGTGAGGGGATGTCGGTGAGA
>NC_087220.1:40366157-40391157 GCF_015104395.2 Macrobrachium nipponense | reverse complement strand
TACATTGATAACATTCAGATTCCCTGGCACCAGCAAATTCCCAGTATAGACGCCGTCCTTCGCTCTGCTCTCCAAAGACATTCATTTCGCAATAATCATATTCAATTCTCATTCACTTCAGCTTGCATTAAGCTATTTCCATCTGGGACAATTTCATCGGCTCATTTATCCTGGCCATTTCTGGATTTTCAAGGTATACGAACATTTATGCATCGGATTCCGTGGACAAGTTGATCCGTAAATATGCGAAAGAAGAAGAAATGCGCCTCTCAATGATCGAAGTTTCATTTCTCAGTCTTATGTGATTCGTAAAGTCATACATAATTCTACTATGGCAAGAAATATCACAATATTACAGTGTTATTATCGACGTCCACGTGCGCGCTGGAACTCGGTGCTGCTGTCTCCCGTATCTTCCTGGTTCCCTACCTATCACGTCCCACCCGCGGCGGACAGACAGGTTTGCAAGAAGAGGGTGGATATTTCCTCTACCCTCCTGATCCCCTACCTACCATGCCCATACCCATGGCGAACAAGCAACAGGAGGAGGGTGGATGTCTCCCCTACCCTCACGTCACCCGACTTACCCTGCCCACACAGGGCGGACAAATAGGTTTTCAGGAGAGGAGGATAGATGTCTCCCCTACCCTCACATCCCCCTACTTACCCCGCCCCACCTGGGGCGAATAAACAGGTTTGCATGAAGAAGATGGATGTCTCCCCTACCCTCTGGTTAGCCTACTTACCCCAACCCACCTGGGACTGACAAACAGGATTGCAGGTGTGGGTGGTTGTGTCATGTCTCTCCTACAGTCATCCTTGGGAGGACGAACAAGATCCACTCGGATTTTATTATTATAAACAGATACCAAGATATCAGTGGAGTGTCGTCACTTTTAGGTATATGGAAGCCTATTTCGCAATAATGAGAACTGATTAAATATATCTTTCCTAAATAAGTGATTCTATTGTGGCATTTTCTTATAAAAATCAATATATTTTAAAATGGTTTACATACATTAACAATTACATCCAAGAGCTTAGCAAATAAAAAGTATGAATTATCTTCATTAAAAGTCATAACAAGAGGCCCCACAAAATGAGAGAGAGAGAGAGAGAGAGAGAGAGAGAGAGAGAGAGAGAGAGAGAGAGAGAGAGAGGTTACTTCTTCCCTCAAAGCCCGAGAATTGTCCTAAAAACACTGAGAGTTGCTTGCAAACATTTCGCATAAATCTCTCATAAGGATAAACTCTAGGCAGCGAAGATCACCAGTGTTATTAAGCCGGGTTCATAATGACTGCCGATTACTGGCACAGTGTTACGCCATAAGTGTTCATAATCAACGAACGTGACACCAGTTCAATAATAATTCATTGGGAAAAGATTGACGTCAGGAAGTGTTAATGAAGGAAGTGTTAATGATAACTTAATGGGCAAATTGTTGACGCTTGGTTCGTGTTAATAATCATTGAAGGGTACAGCTGACGTCACGCTGACGTTCATAATGAATGGAAGCGATCGTGTTGACTTCCCGTTAGTGAGAAATACCACGCGATGGAATAGTTCCAAGGCGTTTAACACCAATTCAAAAACAATGAAGAGAGTGTTGAAACACGGATAGTGTTAATAATCAATGGGGTGGCGTCCACGCTAGGTTAATATTACAGTCAGGCAGTGGAATAGTATCGACGCCATTCCACAATATCTGAACTGGAAAAGAAAGTATTTACAGGACGTGTGCAAGAACAGTGCATCAATTACTAAAGCGTCACCCTGGCTCAACCCCTCATCACAAAATCAGTTAATCAGCCTGTTGGTCCAACTTGAACTTGTAACATCAGAACATGAATGAAATGGGACATAACACTTAGGTCAAAGGCCAAGCTTTGGGATCTATGAGGTCATCCAGCGTTGGAAATAATGTTGAAACAATTGTTTGGAAGGGGGCGGAACGTAAGATGGAAGAAAGAGAATACGAACGGAGGTACAGTGAAAGGAACGAAATGGGTTGCAGTTAGGGGCCGAACGGACGCTGCAAAGAACCCTCTTAAGTAATGCGTACAGTGTATCGTGTGAGGTGGACTAAGGGCGCTACCAATCAATCAGTCAAGCAACAATCTATTATACTCTGACTTCCATGGTACACTTAGAACCTAATTCTCTTTCTGTACCTTCAACAAGCTCTCCTCTCCTGTGTGTTCAGCTACCAGCTCTATCCAAGTAGCCTTGACTCCACTTTCGTAATATTCTTAAGGTTTTGTAAAGTCCCGCGATATAATACTGTGCGCATCAAGATTAGAAAATATATTATCCTCGCAAGTTATTAAAGTCGGATTAACATATGAGCGGTAAAGACCGCGTTTCGTAATCAGTTTGCCAAATAGCTAATCTGGATAGGTTACGTTTTAGTAATTCCTAGAAATTGAAAAAAAAAGTCTAGAACGCTTGAAAACCTTCAATTAATCTGATTGATAATAATCATTATCACAAATGCAACCGTGTTAATGGTAATAATATCGTAATCATATTGATTACCTTCATATTACGATCACTAATATCATTATAAGCACCTCTAATACTATTATCATTCCCTAACGAAGCCATGATATGAACAGTGTACCCCAAAACTATGCTTTCAGGCCAATTGTCGGATATTAATGGCCCAAACTAGCAAAATATTCATTTATCAAAACGGAAATATCTGATAACAGCTCCGTAAACAGCAAATATATCACTCTAACCTGTAAGAAGCTAAGATAAATATAACACTTTATCATGTAAATATGTCAGGTAAATATATCACTTTGACATGTTAGTAAGTCAGGTAAATATATCACTTTAACAAGTAAGTCAGGTAAATATTTCACTTTAACATGTAGGCTAAATGTGTCAGGTAAATATAACACTTTAACATGTAAGTAGGTAGGGTAAATATATCACTTTAACATGCAAGTAGGTAAGGCAATATGAATCATAGTAACGATGCTTAAGGTTAGGTTGTGTTGGGTTAGGTCAAATTAGGATGGGTTTGGCAACATCAGTAATTAAGTGTTCAGCCTAAGAATGGGAACGATGTCCCTGGCTAGGTCTGGATGCTTAGCTTAGGTTAGGTAAGGTCGACTTGTGATAGGTTAGGTTAAGCTGGTTTATGTGACAAGGATTTTCATTGCTACCGCTTCCATCCATATCCTTCTTGTTACAATAATCCCCCGAAAAACATTACTACAATACTAATGTTTTAAACGTTGCACATTCAATATATCGAAATTTTATGTATTGGCGAATTAATGTATACGATACAATCAATAAAAATAATTTGAATTATATCTCCGTTCATTATCTGCATTATTATCATTTAAGCGAGAGAGAGAGAGAGAGAGAGAGAGAGAGAGAGAGAGAGAGAGAGAGAGAGAGAGAGAGAGAGAGAGAGTTTACCAAACACAGCAAAGTAAAAACTTAGCTTCACGGTTTCCAAGAACAGCGTCCGTCCACTCAGACAGACAGACAGACAGAGAAAATGGCAATTAAACTGTCAATATCGTTTTCCAAAAGACAGAAGCCCTTCTCGTCCAATCAAAGCCATCTCTTTTATTCCACTGGCTTTCGAAATAAAGAGCTTCCTTCAATACAAAAGGCAATATTTATTCGGCTTCCATTTAAAGATTGAAATGTCCTCGCATAAATCCAATTATTCTCGGAATACTGAGAAATAAAACGGACACATATGTTCGATTGGTATATTGATGCACTCGACAAATTACGTAATATGAAACATGCGAATACACAGATGATACATGAGAGTAGAACGATGATACGTAAATACATAGCTAGGAAGAGAGAATGATGATACATTTGAGAAATTATGAAGACTGAAACACATGATGCACAGATGATACGTAAGAGTAAAACTCTGATAGAAACGTAAATACACAGCAAGGAAGAACGTGAACAACATCTATTGAAATGTCTTTCTTCGAGAGGAAAATTGCCGCACTTTTTGATAGATATATAGATAGATATGTAGGTATTGACAACATTATAAAGCTATTGAAATTACACCAATGGATCACGTTGCAGACTAAGGCCCGGTTTGCAATATATTTTCCTTAACTGGAAAACAATGGGTACTCTCTGGCATGACGAGTTATACAAATCGTAAGGTGTTGGAACCACAATCGCGATATAGGTCACTATTTCCCGCCAAATACACTAAACGGAATCTGCAAAGCTCTAAACACGGTTCTCTCCTATTAAGTGACCCCCACACCCCCCACAAGGATTTTAACCAGGTATGTTTCCACCTTTGAAGCGTATTTAGTATAAGCCGGTTGGGGATGACCGTAAAACATAAAAAAAAGACTGTAAATATCAAAAATGTGATTCCTAGATAACGACCCCCGAAAACCCTTGGGGGTGACTATCTAGGAAAGATCCCAAAACACAATACAAACACGTCAAGAGTTATGCATGGAACGCACAACTGAGATCGATGAGAGACAGCTAATTGTCACTCGCATTCCTCAAGCCAAACCCCCAATGGGTTTCGCCTACCCTCCCCCTCGTTCGCCCAGTATCATTGCGTCCTATGACGTCATTACGTCTGACAACTATTGTATGGTGACGTCATAACCCTGCCCGACAGACAGTAGTCCAAATGCTACTTTATGTATTTATTGCAACCGAGATGGGGAACAAAACTTCTGTTATCAAACTTTTCCTTACCTGTGAATGCTTTCATAAACAGTGAGGAGGGTGCAAAGACCTGTGTTTTTTAAGGTGAATAACAAAAAATAAATTCAAATTGGTGACTGAGCTTTTTATGAGAGAAAAAAACAATCAACACTGATTAAAGCTTGAGTAAACAATTTTCATAATACTATATACAGAAATTTGTTGCGTATTCGAAGTAATATCTGTTAATGATAACTCCTTAGAAGAGAGAGAGAGAGAGAGAGAGAGAGAGTGTATGTCTTGTTACATATTCTAAGAGAAAATCTCTTTCATCGACTACTATCATAATAAGAGAGAGAGAGAGAGAGAGAGAGAGAGAGAGAGAGAGAGAGACTCATTGAAAATCAAATCCGGGATATTTATTCCGTCCTCAAAACCCGATTTTCGAATGAGGAGAAAAAGAAAACGCCCCCGACTTCCCGATTCGAAATCTAATTGGCCGTGTGCCAAAGAGCAACTGGGTATGACAACCAATCACTCGCGCAGAATTTGATGACGTCAAGTCAATCTTTACGAGTGACGTTTTCTTTTTTTCTTTTTTTATCTTTTATCTGACAACGGTATACAAGGCCATTTCATTCTGTATCATAATGCATCGTGATTACTGTGTAACAATGAATTACTAAGCTAACACCGTACGACATAGCGTGATGAAATTATCGTGCTGTAATCTAATGGTTTTTGCATTATATTTCAGTACGATGCTCGTATTTACTTCATGTTTTTTTATTAACGTTATAATGTCATTGTTTTTCTTATTACAATGTCATTAATCTTGATTTATTTACAAGGCTATAAGCGACAGACAAGTGTAATGGATTTACCATTCGTTATCATGATATTGCGTTTCTCATCAAAATTACACTCATGTTTGTCGCTAATTACAAAGCAAATACAGGAGGAAAGACCTGAATAATTTACATAATTCTCATGCAGATACAACGAAAATTTGATGTGCAAATCTAGCACTTCAAAATACTGACACACACACACATATATATATATATATATATATATATATATATATATATATATATATATATATATGTATATATACACAAGCATTAAGCTACAAATGTCTTTAATAATTCGCTCTACCTCGGAATTCATTTAGTTTTCATAAATGTTCAAACCGAAGGGGAAAGTTGAGTTGATAATAATTTCGTTCCTCTCGGGTGGATCGAACCATGGCACAGAGGAGAAATCAGGACTTTCAAGTGACGTTTTCTTTACCAGACCCGGCTAACAATTGAGGTATAAGTTAATACCGATTGCGGGATGTTAGGAGTGGATTATGGATATTAAAGGACATTTGTAGCTTAATGCACGCATATATATACCCGTTATATATATATATATATATATATATATATATATATATATATAGTATATATATATATATTATAATATACGTGTGTATATATATATATATATATATATATATATATATATATATATATATATATATATATATACACACACACACACATATATATATATATATATATATATATATATCTTATATATATATATATATATATATAAAATTATGCAGACATATATATCCGGAATTATTATTAAATCGGACATAAAATCACTGATCAAATCCGTGACTGTAACTGGCTCTGATATTAATTTCCTGACTGACAGGAGCCAAATGGACTCGAAGATGAAAACACCGAAGCAATACACGTATCTTTTTCGCTTTCCCCTCGCTCATTTTTATTCTCGTTTTTTCTCCGCTCATTCCATTTACATTTTCCTATATATTTTGTTTACGCTTCATTTGGCCATCCCACTTTTATTCGATTTATGTGTTTTCCTCCCATTCTCTCCCATTTCCACTTTCAATTCACTGAGCTTTCTCGTTTTTCATTTGTCCTCTTCCGTTTTCTATCAATTTCCTCTTCATCGTAACTGGCTAAAACTTCCTATCTTTCATTTCTCTTCCCTTTCCGTTATCCATCAATTTTCCTCGTTCTTATCCGGTTCTCCTATGTTCCTCTCTTCTGAGCCATTCTTTCCGTCCCGTTTCATCCTAATTTCTCTGTACTCTTCTCGCAATGTCCTTGACGCCTTCAGAGTTTTCTTCATAATTCTATTCATCCGCGTCTCTTTTCTCCCATATATTTACCCTTCTATTGCGTTTCTCTTTCTTACCTATACACGGCTTTCGCTGAAAGTATTTTCCTTTCAATGTTCGCATTCAAAATTCCCATAACTTTTGGTCGATGTCATTCAGTGGTATTCAGCGCAATCTAATTTATCAGTCTACAAGAAAGATTACTCTGAGTTCATGGCGATGGGTATTCCTGGTATTTAAAAACAGAATGCTCTGGTCGGAGCGCTGGTATAGTGGTTAGTGTCGTGCATACCACTCAGGCGATGCAAAATAGCTGGCCCTGTATCATGATCAGTGATTGTTGCAGTGCGAGGTCTGCGGTGGGAGGTTGAACCAGCATTCTTTGGAAGCTTGAACTGTCAAGTCAATGGCCCCTGTGTGCTTGTCCCGTGTGAATAGCTTTCATCTACTGAAATAATTATAATAATAATCACAGCGTAGTCAATGATACCTGGTAAATGGCCCTCTTGAAAACTGATATTTCTATCACATCTAAAATTCCTGCCAAAGGGGACCTTATATTAACGGGTACAGATTAGCCTACGTCTCTTTTTATGTGGTAAAAAAAATACCGATTACGTAGTAATCTATTAAACTGTTCTACGAAGTTCTATGGTAACAGGTAATATGTATTCTTTATTATTACATGATATTCTTTATTGCCGGGTTGAGCAACCTAACCTTTCCTTGTCTCTTGTTCTTTTCAGACGAAAATTCATTTCATATTAAGAATAACCTGCTACAGAGGTTCTCATGAAATGAAAACGAACTTTTCGCTTACTTGGGGAGTAAGCCTACAAAACTACTTAGTTGCTGTTGTTTTTGTTGTTGTTCTTGTTGTGGGGGTGGGGGGTGGGGGGTGGGGGTGGGGGGGGGGGGGGGGAGGCAGGAAAGCCCTATGGAAAAGCCTAAAATCGTCTGAAAAAGGTGTTTCGCGTTGTTAAAGATATACGAATTTTACGATAGGATATTTATGATTTATTTATTAGAATGAAAATGTAAAATATAAATAATGTGCATGCCAAACAGGACAGAAAAAATATTTCTAATGAAATATAGCGCATTTATTTTAATTTTCGTTGGTGTAACAATGCTCTGTTTTACCGTAGATTTTAGCATGCGCCCCAAGTAAGCTAGAGGTCGGATCACACTTTGTTAATATAAATTTTAGGATCTTATTCTCATTCCACTTTTATATTCTTAAATACTTTAATCCGAATACTAAAGATATCATAGTCAACATCTTTTTTATTTTAATTATGGTATTAAATTTCATATATCGTATAATACAAACAAATGCCTTCACGTAGCTCAATGGAGATCCTAAAATACAGAGGCCACTGTTATAGCAACTATTTTATTTATTTTTCTATTTGTATGGACGCGTTTTTTTTTATCAAACTTATAACATATAACCACTGAAATCCATGGCTAATTTGATAATATGTGTACTCAGCTAATAGCTGTCTTAGTATTTCATTCTTTGAACATAAGCAAAATAATCAGGGACCCGAAATTCCATTACTCAAACCAAAATAATAAAACCCATCAGTCAAGCCTTGAAATCACCCAGAAATCAATTAATCATTCCATTAATTACTCTTTAAAATCATTCCTTTCCTGTACAATTACAGCGACGTGGTAAATCCATCAATACTTCCAACGGTCATGTCGTAACGTGCAATAAATCGCACGAAATTGAAGACCAGGGTATTCGACCCTCAAATTAATACGCAGGCAGTCAAGCCCACATTTCAACCCTTGCACTCCTCGGCTCCCACGAACTTGACAACACATCTCCACCCGCTCCCCGAACGCAAATTCCCGAGATGTATACTAGAAATGCACCAGCCAAGGCGTTTTTGCCATGTCCCTAGGTTGGGTTAGGTTCGGTTAGTTCATTAATTCATCTGAATAAGAAAATTGGGTATGGGAAACATAATGAGATTATTTTCAAGAAGATTATATGGTTAGTTTTTAAGACATGGCGTCCCGCCTTTTTCAGGGATGGATTCGGTACTCGGTTACAGTTCGAGAATATGCTCCCCGAACGACAAGGCAACCTTTATTCAACCGCAGCATTTATTTCTATCCCTAGACACGGTAAAATTCCACAACCATCGCCCCAACAACCATAATGATGTTATTCAGAGACTACATGTTTTATGCGTCTCTAATTTTTTAACTTCTAAAGGTTTATTTGTTTTTGAAAATTTTAATCAATGTTGCTAACCCAGGTAAGTCAAACACTAGATGATACGGATCTTTCCTAGATAGATAGTGACCCCTGGGGGTTTTAACGGGTATGTGTCCACCTTTGCGGCGTGTTTAGTACAACCCCGTTGGGGATGGCCGTAAAAACATAAACAAAAGACTGTAAACATCACAAAGATAATGACCCCTAAGAAATATCAGCAGATGATGAGCCCCGAAAACCCTTGGGGTTCACTATCTAGGAAAGATCCGATAACTGACTGATTGGTTTATGGTTACTCAAACTGGCGTCACAACATCTAAGTTACTAACACCGAAATGATTCAATAGGTAGAAACTTCTCATTAAGAGTTCAGCTCACCATATGAAAGACCTCTGTATAAAGCAAGATATTCTCTCTCTCTCTCTCTCTCTCTCTGGTGTGTGTGTGTGTGTGTGTGTGTGTGTGTCTTAGAAAACTGTTGGATTCTTCATGCTCAGCGAAAGCAGGTAAGGCAAAATTCATAACAAAATCATAAGGTATCAGCATACAGCTTCCAGGAAACTACAGTCCAGGACACAATAGGAAGTATGTACGTATGGGTGCCTCGGTGCAAAATGTCAGTCCTCTCTAAATTCGTTTCAACTTCTATGACCGATGCTGTAATAGTACACGCATATTCTAATGTATCCATAAACACACACGAGTATATGACTCAGATTAAGGACAGGATTATGTCCTTTCTCTACTCAAGAACCACAAAATAATAACGACTTTGAAGACTGTCGTCTCTCTTGAATTTTATGTTCACTTTCATTTTTATCTATTTATCAATTTGTTACTTTATTCTTTGTTTTCTAATAAGTGATCTCTTTTTCCTGCATTTCCCATTACCTCCTGTTCCTTCTTTCAAATGAACACCATATCCTGTGGAAGACTGCTTTCCAGCAAGTGAATAGGGTTCATCCTCTGAAAAATAGCAATAAAGATTCTCAAAATCGACATACATATAGACATGTGTGAGCGCAGCCTCGCCCCAGTGAGAAATACATTTTCGCACCAATCTCTCCCGAACAAAAACCACTCCACACCTCGCTATGGTCATGATATCGTCCAAATATTGGAAGAAAGGGAGAATTTCGAGAAGCCCATCATTCTCCTCTTAGCCCTTCGGCTACCTTCTCCCTAAAACCTCCCCCACCCCCTGCCCTTTCTCTCCCCATCTCCAACCCGCCTCAACCTATCCCACTCGCAGACAGTCAATTCAACTGGGCGAGAGAAGAAATGTAAAAATACAATCGCTCTTTTCGGTTGAATTGGTTCGGTAATCGGTAGCCGCATTCGGCCCGTCGGTACTCCTCGGTGACGGTGCATCACAGCATCCCCCAGGACGAGCGCCGAACCCATCCCCCAACCCCTCCCTCCCCCACACTAGCCCCAGTCCCAGAAAGTGGGTCTTCCCGCAGGATGGACGCAAGGGAATGGACGCAAAAGAATAAAAATCTTCTAAGGGCGCTGCCTTACAAGGTTTGAAGGTTTTCATGTCCTCGTAACGCTTTGTGCAATTAATACGGCTCCTCCTTTTTCGTCATCTTTTTATTGATCCAATTTTAGGCGAGTTCTTTGAAGAAAAAAAAATACATAAAGAATCTCCGAGTCCTTCCTTGAAGCGTTCCAAATTATGCTTCATGAAAAAATCAATCTAAAATCAATTGCACAAATATTGTTACAGCTGCAGTAATGATAGCGTTCTTGTTCTGTAAGAATGGAATAGAATATATAACTTAGGGTAAAGGCAAAAATTGGACTGGAACCTATTAGGTCATTCAGCGCTGAAACGGAAATTGAGAGTAGGTAGGTTTGAAAGATGTAACAGGATGAAAACCTCACAGATGCACTATGGAATAATTGCTGGGAGGGAGTGGAAAGTAAGAAGAAAGAGAACGTGAAAGGAGGTACAGTAAAAGGAATAGAAGGGGTTGCAGCTAGGGGCCAAAGGGACGCTGCAAAGAACCTTAAGTAATACCTACAGTGCGCCCCATGAGGTGCACTGACGGCCCTAACGCCCTACGGGCTTCTGGTTCTGTATTTCAACATTTTATTCACACAACTCCAATGTATCCAATCCAGGTAAGCTTCAAAAGAAAAAAAAAACACACACAAGGGAAATATATCCATAAAACGTTATGTTATCGACAAACGAACAGTTACTTGAACGATTTCTAAGGAGTTCTCTAAAACTCTAAGGGTCCTTATTTGAAAGGTTTCAAAATTCGTTTTGTGAAAAAATGATAAAAAAATGAAAGTCCTTTCTTGACACTTTCAGGAATATTTCCATGATAAATATTAGGAACAATTTGCAAAAATAGTTCGCTTGCAACGTTTCGCTAATGACTGCGTTTAGTTTTTTACGTATGAACGTTCATTTGACCGATTGTTTTTTCTAGGGCAACTATAAAACTTGTTTCATAAATCTCATGAGAAATTAATCAAAATAAGTTCTCCCTCACTCAGAGCAATTCAAGAGTTTTTGTGAAGAAATAAAGGATAAATATCAATTTGGCGATTTATAGCACTTCTTTTAGACAGTCAAGGTTCATTCACAATGCTCTTATTAATAACGTTCTGATAACAGCAAACGTTCATTCAAAAGGTTCAAATAAACCCTCAATAATATGTTTCACTACTACCCGAAATAACAAAGCATCCAACACAAATGATCAAATGAACAAGGCGTGACCCGACCTCAAGCTTACTCGGAGAGCGTGTTAAAATCTACAGTCAAATGGTCCGTTGTTTCACCAACGAAAATGAAAAAAAGTACTCTATATCTTATTAGAAATAACATTTCTGTACTGTTAAACATGCACATTATTTATTTTTTACATTTTCATTCTAATAAATAAATCGGAAAATTCCTGTATCTTTAACGCTTTTCTACTCTCCTACAACAACAACAACAACAACAACAACAACAAAAATATCCCGTTATATAATAGCAAATTTCTACATTTAAAAGTTTATTTTTCCAACCGTGATGAGACTGCAGCTTTTTCTTGCAAAGTGCCACATAATGTTTCATAAAAAAAAAAAATAAAAAATAACAATATTCACAGCAAAACCAACATTCCTCTGTTATAACGCAAAGCTCAAACTTTTATCAATAATAATAATAATAATAATAATAATAATAATAATAATAATAATAATAATAATAATAATAATAATAATAATAATAATAACCTCCAAACAAAAACTTCTTTCAGTTTCTTCTGAAGATTGAAAAAGAAACCCACAAATTCAATTGTAACTTGTTTACTTCTAAGTATTTACATTTAGTTTTACTCCACACTCGAGTACTTTCAGGCCCTTCTGTGGCCCATTCTCAAGAGATGTTGGGATGTTAGCCTGGGTCAAGGCCCAGCAGTCTTCTGGAACTTCTTCTCGTTGTGCTTGTCATTTATGCGATGGCTGTTCTGGTTTTCTTCCTTGAGAGTTTGCCCCAATCCCCTCTTGTCGCTCTGATATCCTGAGCTGATGGTCAATGGGATTCATCCTTGTGGTAAGGGTGTGGTCACCGTAAGTCTGTTGGGCAGGAAACCTAATCTCCAGGTCAGCAGGGTCAATCTTAGCTTCTTTTAATATCAAAGCTCGGCTTATGGGATCTTCTGAGGTAAAACCTTTCCTTTGTTTCCTTCAATTACTTTGATCTCTCTGATAAGCGCACCTTCTAACTACCCTCCTGTGACTAATTTTGTTGCTTTTGTATATAAGCCTCTGTTTTTGAAATCCATCCTATGGCATTTTCCCAACAAATGTCTAGCTATAGCACTCCCCTGAGAGTTAAGCTGTACTGCCCTTCTATGTTCTTGGACTCTAGTCCTTATTCCCCTTCCTGATTCCCCCACATATCTGTCTCCACAATTATTGCAATTGATTATGTATACCGCTACATCATCTGTATTACTGTCTTCTCCTTCCAATTTATTTTTACATACTTTGTTTTTTAAGGTATTATCAAAGGTATATACAAATTTATATGACTTTCTTTCATTTTTGAAGTGATTTGTTTCATTTAGGCATAAAAGGGAGGGCAACTATTTTCTTGTTTTCTTTATTCCATGTACTCTCTACATTCGCTCTGTAAAATATTTTTCTAGCTTTTGGTGAGTGCCCTTTTTCTGAACCATTCCGGGTATGCTAATGCATCGAAGCTTTTATCGATGTAATTTATTTCTTGCTCTATCTTGCAAGGGTCACAACGTTTCTCATTGCCCTAAGAAATAAACCTGTTAGAACCCTATTTTTATATCATGACTATGAAAAGAGAAATGAATGATATATGAGTTTGAAGCTTTTGGATTTGTTGGAGGATTCTCTATTTTAGCATACGTAGTTTCATCATCTAGTAGCCTGTACATTTTAAACCCTATATTCTGAGCTATTCATGATGACAATACTACCCCTTTGTCAGCTTTCATAATTCTAATATCTTTGTAGCTTTTTAATCCCTTCAGAGCGTACTAAATCTCCTTGGCAAGATATCTCCAAGTTTGCTTTCATTACTCCCTATCATCACTCTCTGAGAAAGGAGCTAAATCATTGTGATGTTCAACATTAAGGTAGTTAATCTTGCTGTTGAATTCTATGTTAATATGTTTGTAGTCCCTGCACAAAAATTAATCCTAGCCCTAGTGCTGCTGTTTCATCCCTAGTCAATAATCTACTTGAGATATTCTTTATATATCCATATTGCTAAAGGGTGGTAGTATTGTCATCATGAATAGCTCAGAATATAGGGTTAAAATGTACAGGCTACTAGATGATGAAACTACGTATGCTAAAATAGAGAATCCTCCAACAATCCAAAAGCTTCAGAATACCTTTAATCAGAATGTGAAGAAAATAATCAGTAGACTAGGTAATGGGAAGGACATGCTATGCACTAAATATTCTCAAGTAAATTACCTGAACTTGCATATATATATGGCAGCCCCAAAATACACAAGGAGGGCTGCCCTCTACGCCCTATTGTTTCTAGTAGGAAATCTCCTAACAAAACTTAGCAGTGTGGGTTAGCTGGAGAAACTAGGAATATACTTAGTATATTTTCAGAATCCCATATTAAACATTCAGTAGATTTCATAGACAAAGTTAAGAAAAAGAATATAAAGGGACACATGGTTAGTTTTGATGTAGTGAGCATTATTCACCAATGTCCCCTTAGAGTAAAGTTTAGAATTCCTACAGACTAAACATAATGAGGGTATTTTCAATCCAAACATCGAAATAGGCGTCATCCTTGAGTTGATCAAATTGTGTGTCAGTGATACTTATTTCACGTTTGAGGGACATGTTTACAAACAGAAATATGGAGTAGCTATGGGGTCCTCATTATCACCTATACTCGCTAACATCTATATGGAATATTTCGAAACTAATCTAGTTCCTAATGTGAATGTCCCTGACTTAAAACTGCAAGGATGGTGGAGATACGTGGATGATATTTTTGCTATTCTGCAAGGGGATGGTGGAAATAAAATAGAAACTTTTCTAGATGAGGCTCAATAAGTTTGATAACAATATCCAGTTCACTTAGAGAAAAGTAACAATAATAAACTGCCCTTTTTTAGACATACTCATAGAAAGAAAAGAACAGGATTGAATTCAGCACATATAGAACCCCGCCCACACATACAAACTCATATATTCATTTCTTCTCTTTTTTCATAGTCATGATATAAAAATACTAGGGGTTCTAACAGGTTTATTTCTTAGGGCAATGAGAACGTGTGACCTTGCAGATAGAGCAAGAAATAAATTACATCGATAAAAGCTTCGATGCATTAGCATACCCGGAATGGTTCAGAAAAAGGGCACTCAACAAAGCTAGAAAAATATTTTACAGAGCGAATGTAGAGAGTACATGGAATAAGAAAAAAAGAAAACAGAAAATAGTTGCCCTCCCTTTTCATGCCTAAAATGAAACAAATCACTTCAAAAATGAAAGAAAGTCAATATAAATTTGTATATACCTTGATAATACCTTAAAAAACAAAGTATGTAAAAATAAATTGGAAGGAGAAGACAGTAATACAGATGATGTAGCGGGGTATACATAATCAATTGCAATAATTGTGGAGACGATATGTGGGGGAATCAGGAAGGGGAATAAGGACTAGAGTCCAAGAACATAGAAGGGCAGTACAGCTTAACTCTCAGGGAGTGCTATAGCTAGACATTGTTGGGAAAATGACCATAGGATGGATTTCAAAAACAGTAGGCTTATATACAAAAGCAACAAAATTAGTCCACAGGAGGGTGTAGAAGGTGCGCTTATCAGAGAGATCAAAGTAATTGAAGGAAACAAAGGTTTTACCTCACGAAGATCCCATAAGCCGAGCTTTGATATTAAAAGAAGCTAAGATTGACCCTGCTGACCTGGAGATTAGGTTTCCTGCCCAACAGACTTACGGTGACCACACCCTTACCACAAGGGTGAATCCCATTGACCATCAGCTCAGGATATCAGAGCGACAGATGGGGATTGGCAACTCTCAAGAAAACCAGAACAGCCATCGCATAAATGACAGCACAACGAGAAGAAGTTCCAGAGACTGCTGGGCCTTGACCCAGGCTAACATCCCAACATCTCTTGAGAATGGGCCACAGAAGGGCCTGAAAGTACTCGAGTGTGGAGTAAACTAAATGTAAATACTTAGAAGTAAACAAGTTACAAATTGAATTTGTGGGTTTCTTTTTCAATAATAATAATAATAATAATAATAATAATAATAATAATAATAATAATAATAGTGAAATTGTCTGTCTATCCCTTTCTTAAAGTTAAGCCCTAATTTTTCCTTCTGATCTCTTTAAATCCTTTAATTCCCCCGTTTTCTTTCACTTTGTCTTTTCCCATTCACTTTCTTTTACTTGAACTCTCTTATTTCCACTTTTCCTGTTCTTTGCCATTTTATCTTTTCCTGTTCATTTTCATTTACTCTTTAACTTTTCTTTATTATTATTATTTTCGCTTTACCTATCTGCATTCATTCATCATGCCTAGTTTTCTTTAAATTTTTCTTCCCATAATCTCTTTCGTTTTATCTCTACTGTTCTCTTTCATTTTATCACCTCCTGGTCTCTTTCATTTTCTCCTTCCCTTATTTCTCCCGTTCTCTTTCATTTTATCCCTCCTGATCTCTTTCATTTTCTCCTTCCCTATCCACTTACTGCTTTCTCTGATGACCTGAATTAGACAAGGGCAATACGTTACCCGTCCCAATGGATGGTTTATTTTATTTATTTCTCTTGAGATTTCCTGGAGCTTTTTCATTCAGAGAGAGAGAGAGAGAGAGAGAGAGAGAGAGAGAGAGAGAGAGAGAGAGCCAACCTTATGTACGAAATCAATCAATTACTTATCTATAAATTTCAATTTAATGCATTAATAAATAAAAAAAAAATGCACAGTATATTGGTTTTCCCTTCGAGTAATAAAAGTATTCTTTGATAATCTCAAATATCAACTTTGTTTTTCATTAAGTAGAAATTACTTAGTGAAAATAACGATGATGCCCCAAAACTCGTCCCCACCCCACTGCCCCACATTCCCAGTCATATGTCTCTCTCTCTCTCTCTCTCTCTCTCTCTCTCTCTCTCTCTCTCTCTGAAAAAAAGTTACTTCCCATAGTTCACCTCCCCTTACACTCGCTTCTTTTCTCTTGAATTCGTCTGGTATTATTCCCTCGCCTTCATTCTTCAAAAGCTACCACCTTCTATGTCTTGCATTCGGCCACCCACCTCTTTATTTTATTGCGGCTTAATTTCGCGATCCCCCCCCCCCCCCCCCCCCCTCCCCCCCCCCCCCCCCCCCCCCCCAAAATAAAAAAATAAAAATTGTAAATTTGACATCAAGCTCCTGACAAAAACGATTTATTTCGTTCGAAGATTTTCCAAAATTGTATATTGCTTATCATTGGTATCGTCTCCTTGATTAGATAAAAAAAGGTCGAATTTCATTTAACGTTCATCTCCCTTGTATATTATTCATTATCTTCAGTTTCGTCTCCCTAATGAAAAATGAAATCTATTTCGTCTTTCCGTTTCATACTGCGTTTTGTTTTTAATTTTCTCTTCGTGGATCTGCTTCTGTCGTAAAATCTATTTCTTAAATGGTATTTTCCCCTTCATTCTTGGGTGCTTCTCCCCTCTCTTAACCTAAATCCCAAACTTCCCCTCACCGGTCCTCTCTCGCACCCTTCGCCAAATTACGGACGGGTTCTGTGCATAACATAACGTTGTTGACCCATTAATAACACTGAAACTCTTCCTTTAAACTATGATGGTGATCAATATAGCAAACAACCTTTATAGGAGAAACTGAATTTGTGAATAGATACAGTATATACATACACACACACCATACACACACACACACACACACAACACACACATATATATATATATATATATATATATATATATATATATATATATATATATATATATATATATATTATACAGTGTTGTCTGTAACAGCGACAGTCCACAGGTAACAGCCTTCCCGTTTAGAACTGCCGTCGTCCTGTCCGAGCCCAAACTGTCTCACTACTGGCCTCTATATAAACATGCAGAACTGAATGTCCGACCTTTCGGACGTCACGTAACGTCCCAAAGATCACATCACCTTCACTCATTTCTGAATCTGTTGTACTTGGTGAAAAAAAATCTCTACCTTATTTACAACAGGCTCTTTTGTAAATATTTTTACAGAAAGAAATCTATCTGATTGGCAGTCTCTATTTTCATCATATCTGGTGACATTTTTCTTTTAATCAATATTTAAGCCTCTACTTAAAATTCACAACATCTGGATGATCCTATAAGCCGCTCATTTGTGACATACATACAAATAAATAAATGATCGTACCTAATATGATCTCCCATTTTATTTATAATAAAACTGATGCTATATATATGACATCTTGAGCATTTTAAACATATCTGTCAGTGATGATAGAAAAATTATCCCTTTCTGAAGCTGGTAGGATTACTGCTGTTCTGAAGATCCCTTGGCATGAGATTAATCATCAGAGAAATTATTTTGTTCAAAACATCATCTATATCCCCAACATTCTATATTAATAGAAAAGAGAGAGAGAGAGAGAGAGATGAGAGAGAGAGAGAGAGAGAGAGAGAGAGAGAGAGAATCCACAGTCATGTTACTTTTAATAAACTTAAAATAATTCCTTACCAATATGAAGCAGCCCTTTTAGTGGAAAAGCAGAAGAAAAATAGATCACTGCACAGGGCTCTTAACGCGAGCCAGGCATCAGTTATGTCACTGACTGTTACCTTGAAATTTTATAAAGCACACATATAATTATAATATATATATATATATATATATATATATATTATATATGTGTGTGTGTGTGTGTGTGTGTGTGTGTGTGTGTGTGTGTGTGTGTGTGTGCACTAGCGTGTAAAGATTCACTTCTATGTATTACCCAAGAAAATACCTTCTATGAGTGACATCTGAAAAACAAATTATGCATTCCCAAAAATTTCGCTGGCCACTGAACCTCCGAAAATAAAGTTTGTTAACGATATTTCGATATCGCCGAAAATAAACACATAAGCCATCATGCCTCTCAAAAATCCCAACAAGGAGCATTTTACCCTTAGAAGGGGGGGGGGGGGGGAGTGGGAGTGGTAGTGGGAGAGGGATGCTCGATAAGGTTGGAAGTTTAACAATTCGAGTAGTAAAGAGAAAGCAACTTACTTTACAAAGACTTGGGTGTTGACATATTGTGATGCTACCGAGGGTTGTTGAACAGACTGAAAAGATTTACTAATTAATAGCGAACTGAAAATATAACCCGTATCTCAAATATAATTTTAATTTAATATGAAGACAAATACGAAACATAACATATTCGGGAAAATGAGAAGCCATTATTGTCTGTGAGGAATATTCTGGATCATTGTGGAAGACGACGTGAAAATGAGATGAGATGAAATTCCAAAAAAAAAATTTTGGCAATCGAAAGTCACACTACTAAAAGAACACCTGGGAGGCTCTCTCTCTCTCTCTCTCTCTCTCTCTCTCTCTCTCTCTCTCTCTCTCTCTCTCTCTCTCTCTCTCTCTCTCTCTCTCTCTCTCTCAGTAAAATAAAATCAAACTAGTTTTTATAATGACCTCTCTCTCTCTCTCTCTCTCTCTCTCTCTCTCTCTTTTTCTCAGTAAGATGTAATCAAACTAGTTTTTATAAGGACCCCTCTCTCTCTCTCTTTCAGTAAAATAAAATAAAACTAAATTTTTTAAATGACCTCTCTCTCTCTCTCTCTCTCTCTCTCTCTCTCTCTCTCTCTCTCTCGCTCTCTCTCTTCTCCTCTCTCTCTCTCTCTCTCTCTCTCTCTCTCTCTCATGGCTAAGACGATTAATTACTTGAAAAATAAACCTGGTGAACGACCCTTTTCTGTATCAGCTGCTCAACGAGAGTCAAATCCAACTCCATTGATAACGTTCTCCTCGTCATGACAAATACGACCCCTGCCTCGTATCAGCTGCTCAAAGACAGTGGCAGTCGACGTTACCGGTAACTCTCTCTCTCTCTCTCTCCTTATGTATGTGTATCACAATCGGGTATACACTTTAAAAAGTAAATTTGGCCGATGACCTTATCCCATATCAGATGCTCACTTTCTTATGAGCGTGTCACAATCAGCCACATAATTTAAAAAGTAAAACTGGCCAATGGCCGTATCTTATATCAGGAGCTCGCTCTCTCTCTCTCTCTCTCTCTCTCCTCTCTCTCTCTCTCTCTCTCTCTCTCTCTCTCTCACGCAATCTTCCCTTGGGGGCAGTGTGCGGCGGTCGAACTCCTATCAGATGATCCCACGGTCCTGCGAGAAGGCGATATCCAAGGAAAATTACACGGTCTTTCATTCTATTCTTTTTCCTCTGGATTATTGGATTGTTACCGAGCCTCTCTTTATCCTCTCCCTCGTTATCACCGTCCAATACCCCGTGTGTGCGCGTGCGGTCCGTATATCCGTATTACCTACGTGTCGTTGTCGTTTATTGCAATTCTTGACGAGTATCTTTCTATACTTCTTGTTTTTCCGTCTTCCATGTCTCACGTCCGTTGTACTCAAGTATCGATGAGATACATACAGGCTATTTATTTATGCATCATAAAGTTGCAGATGCAGTATGACTTTATCCGTTTCTATGGTAACCATTTAATTCTTAGTCTCACAAGCGTAAGGAAATAGTTCGCAATATTATTTTACTAAATGGATTACGTATTATTTACGTAAAACTGACCCTGGATCTATAATTTATCTATTGTTCATTTATCAGTTCTCTGTTATCAGTATGTCTGCATCCGTTTATCTGGTCAACATTTTGATATATAGAATCATTTGCGCTAGGAGCTACTTCGCAATGGTGTTTTATAGAATAGTATATGTATCATTTACGTCTCCATGTATCATTATCCCTGTCCATCTTTGTCAGTATGACTGTATCCGGTTTCATTTGCGTGAGGAGCTGCTATTGCAATATTCATTTACAAAATAGATTATGTATCATTTCCTTAGAACTGACCCTGTAACTAGAATGAGTTTATGTATCAATCGTTTATCCAAACCCCCTGTTATCAGTATGACTGTATCCTTTTATTTGCGCAGAATTTAATACATAAGTTTCACTTGCGTAAGGAAATACATTCAGTTACAAAATGACTTGTATCAGTGATCAATGTTGCCTTTATTTTATCAGCGCTTAATACGTTTGTTTCATTTGCTTGCTTCGTGATGCATCTTTGCCTTCGGGATACAACCTTCCCCTCTTGGCCCCAAACGATTAATTACAATGTATTACATAATATTACACGACATAATGTTATTACACCTTCCTACATTAATACTGCTAAGGAGCCGTGTGATTATTCCACCCTTTGAATGTAATTACTGTTGTTAATAAATCCTTAATTAAGAATTATGACATCACGTAAATCCATTAAGATTGCTCTGTATACCGGGAACTCCAGTGGCGTGGTCAGTATAATAATAATAATAATAATAATAATAATAATAATAATAATAATAATAATAATAATAATAATAATAATAATAATAATAATAATAATAGCTGATCAGCCTTAACAATGCCCACAAAAATAATTGTCAGCATTTATTCTCAATAATAATAATAATAATAATTAGCAAAAGTTCTCAGTAATAATAATTAGCAAAAGCTCTCAGTAATAATAAAAGTAGTAATGGTGTTAATTATAACTAGAAATATTATTGATTTTAAATAATGCTTAAGGAATTAGCATCCAATTCCTGAGCTTTGTCGCCAAACCTTTACTTTAAATTGATCTCAAGACACCTCAACACTTTATCCTTTCATTTATTGTTATTTATTTATTACATTTACCCATCGTTTTCCCTGCAAATATAAACATATTCCTTTGATCTATTTGTTCTTCCGTCTAATTTACCTATAAATTTTTATCATTTTCACTGTGGACACACCTACAGTAGACTGAAACCATTCAAATCCCAGTTCAATATGGAACCCAGACAAAAATAACACGCTGCAAGCTATTCCCGTCCCGCCCATTGATTCCCACTTATCCCATTCCTGGTCAGAAACTAAACATAAGCCGGGAATCCTTTCGATATCTCTGCACTCGACTTACACGGAATCCCGGAAGGAATTTTACAGAGCCATTCCTTCCGGCGAGAGTGGCTCCTCTATAGCGATCCACTGCTTCGGTTATGGGCAATTTCGCTTCAGTACGACATCGTCGACCTTATTTCGGCAATTCACAGATACTAGGGCGACTTGATTTGGACTATTCACACAGAGTACGAGGACTTATTTCGACTATTCACACAGAGTACGAGGACTTATTTCGACTATTCACAGAGTACGAGGACTTATTTCGACTATTCACACAGAGTACAGCGACTTAATTTCGGCTATTCACAGACAGCACATAGACTTTTTGTTTCGACTAATCACTGAGAGTGAGGCCACTTTATTTCGACCTTTCACAGACAGTATGACATCGCTGTTTGGCTTTCGACAGAGAAAGACGACTTGATTTCAGCTATTGAGACAATAGGACGATTTGATTTTGGTGATTCCCAGATCGTACAAATACTTTATTTCAGCTTTTCACAGACAGTACAGAGACTTGATTTTGGCTATTCACAGACAATACGGCTACTTCATTTACGTTACTCACTGGGAGTACAGCAACTTGATTTCGCCTATTTTATTAAGAACAGCAACTTGATTTCGCCTATTTTAATTAATAAGAAACGGTAACTTGATTTTCGCCTATTTTAATAATAACGGCAAACTTTGAATTGTCGCCTATTTTAATAAGAAACGGCAACCTTTGAATTTCGCCTATTTTATTAAGAACGGCAACCTTGAATTTCGCCTCCTTCTTTAAATAAGAACGGCAACTTGATTTTCGCCTGTTTTATTAAGGAACCGGCAATTTGAATTTCGCCTGTTTTTAATAAGAACGGCAACGTTATTTGATTTTGTCGCCTGTTTTTATTAATAACGGCAACTTGATTTCAGGGGGGGGGGGTGGGGGGGGCCTGTTTTAATAAGAACGGCAACTTGATTTCGCCTGTTTTATTAAGAACGGCAACTTGATTTCGCCTGTTTTAATAAGAACGGCAACTTGATTTCGCCTATTTTAATAAGAACGGCAACGTTGCGAAATTTGTCGCGCTATCTTTATTATAAGAACGCAAACTTGATTTCGCCCATTTTATAAGAATGGCAACTTGATTTCGCCTATCTTAATAAGAACAGCAACTTGATTTCGCCTATTTTCATAAGAACGGCAACTTGATTTCGCCTATTTTAATAAGAACAGCAACTTGATTTCGCCTATTTTCATAAGAACAGCAACTTGATTTCACCTATTTTATTAAGAACAGCAACTTGATTTCGCCTGTTTTAATAAGAACAGCAACTTGATTTCACCTATTTTAATAAGAACAGCAACTTGATTTCGCCTATTTTAATAAGAACAGCAACTTGACTTCGCCTATTTTAATAAGAACAGCAACTTGATTTCGCCTATTTTAATAAGAACAGCAACTTGATTTCGCCTATTTTAATAAAAACAGCAACTTGATTTCGCCTATTCAAAGGAGTTCTGCAACTTGGTTTCCGCTGAACAGAAGTGTTCATTCATTTCGACTACTCACTGGAGTTCTATGGCTTAGTAGCGGCTATTTACACATGTTCTGCAATCTATATGCGGCTATCCATTAGATTTTGGTATCAAATAAGGACTATTTCTTACGGCTACTATTGATGGAACTCCTTCAAAAAAAATTTCGAGTGTTACGATATTTTCCGTGCATAAAACTAGTGTCTTTTATGAAGTGATATAGTATACACCGTATGTCCAGCGGATAATCCCACATTTCAATTAGAGTTCCCGTGCATGTGCTGTCACTGTGGTTTCCCGGGAGGCAAAAACAGAAAAAATGCGCGATATCACTGTTGTGCTATGAAATGAAACCTATGTTTCACATATAAGGTACCGCGTGATGAGACAATATCTCCAACCATCAAAATATAGAGTAGTTAATAGTACCACATCATAGCAATTTATTTCTTATATAATACTGATAAACACTCCCACATTTCCCTTTAAATTGACCCTAATGAAAACACCTTTACTTTCTCAATGACCTTAAAGCATCCAATTCTTTAACATAACAGCGCACTGAGTAGCCCATGAAAATTTCAGCCATGGCCCGGTGGTGACCTGTGTTGTTGCCACCGAGCACGATCGTGGCTAACTTTAACCTTGAATAAAATAAACACTACTGAGGCTAAAGCTTAAAAGGCGTACTTCAAAATGTTACTATTTATGCAGCAAATACTGCAACATGGAGTACTGACACTTTTCGCTGGAGAAAAAAAATCACTACAATAAATCAACTTTCCCGGTTTCAGCTGAATAAAATTAAGGTTTAGTTATGAACACATTTTGGATAAATTATACATAAAAGCTCCGAACTCAAAGGACCACTTTTCAGCAAAGTTATAATTAACTTTTTTTTTTCTCTGGTAATATCTTGAGTCATGAGCGGTTTGGCCACACGCATATTGAGTGCGAAGCTTGGACTGAATGAACTCTGCTTTGGTAGAAAGCAAAGAAGGGGAATAATAATAATAATAATAATAATAATAATAATAATAATAATAATAATAATAATAATAATATCCTGTTGAATAAGATGGCTGCATAATTACTTTATAATTTTTTAGACTATTCTCAATCTTTTTCTTCTCTCTTCCAAGTCAATACTGGACAATAATTGACCAACTTTCATATTCTGGCAAAGAGAAATACGCTAGCAGCGTATTTATGCAAGAGAGGCTAGTGAAACACGGGGGAAAGCCCGCAGAGTTCAACAGCAGGTTAATAATGATAATAATAATAATAAGACAATTACATGGCCATATAATCCTATTCACTGAAATCCCTGACATAAATTCAATAACATCAAGGGCCTAAAACCTACAAAAGCTAAACGGAGTTTAATAGAACTTCCTTAACATTCAGGGCAACTGAGAAGACAAAGCAACCCAACATTAATGAACACAAGGTCTTACAATGAGCTTGTAGGTACCTACACTTCGTTAATCTAGTGAATGGGGAAGGATCAAGTGGGGAGTGTGGTTGTTCGAGTAGGCAAGGATATAGGCAGAGAAATGTGGGTGAGTGCATACATGTGGGTAAGCAATGCAGTTGATGTTGTTTGGATGTGTTGAAGAATGCATATGCGCATGAGAGAGAGAGAGAGAGAGAGAGAGAGAGAGCGAGAGAGAGAGAGAGAGATGGGTGTGAATGGGGAGCCCACAAAGGACAGCCAAGGGCGTGCGT